>NC_050451.1:16389514-16664972 GCF_903995425.1 Onychomys torridus
GATCATTATCATAGCCTGGGAGTAAGTTCAATGTTTTAAAAGATGTTGGCTAAGCAATACAAAATTTTATCTGGGGAAAATATATCAATTGTATATCATGGTTTTAGTAATTATTAATAATAATATTTGTACTAGTAATAATAATATATGTGATGAGTCAAGAAACTGATGATTAGTGATGTTCATTCCAGAACAGCCAGAGCTACGGAAAGAGAGAACCTGACTCAAACAAATCAAATATTATATAACAAACAAAACAAAATAATAATAATACAGTAAAATTATTGAAGATCACTAACAAGATAAATCTTAAGTATTTTCATCTCAGAAAATAAGCATGTAAGGTTACATTATATATATTAATTAACTTGTCTCAGTCATTTCAGAATTTACATATGTCTTAAAGCATCATGTTTTATATAATAAATAAATATGATTTACCAATTTCTATCTGGCAACTGAGTGAGAAAGAACATGATAAATTTTTTGGAAAAAAACTATTCAGAGATAAATTGAAGAAAAACTTCTGTAAATGGACTAGCAAGTTACATATTACAAATGCAATTGACTCTTCTATTGCTCAGAGGAAAATATTATTATGATTTAGTATATTTCATCGCAAACTAATGCACATGAGTTTGTTTTAGCTGAAAAATGTATATTAGGTTTTGAGGTTGTTTTTCTGTACATGTTTCAATAGTATATGTATATTTTTATTTATTCAGAGCACATTCATTTATCCACTCTATTTAGTAGCATTTACCTTGTTTCCATGTTTGTATCATGTAAAGCATGCTAACATTATTGTTGTTTATGTAACTAGCAGATCAAGAAGCTTTATCTACCCTATAAGCTGAGCCTTCACTTCCAGATTTCAGCAATATAAAATTTCAATGACTCTGTCTGGACACTTATCTCTGAAATTAATGTATAAATATGTGCCGCTCCGTAATACTATGTAAGAGGTCCTATACCGCCTATCATTAACAACACTTAATACCAACATTGTTTTAAACATCTTGTTTGTTGTGTATGTATGTTTCTCAGTGTGGTTGCAATTTATGTCTCTATTATCTAATTCATAACAGAGCTCCATATGAATTATATGTGTCTATAAAACACATTCATTTTCTTCTCTATGTGTTTTGTTCCTACTCACTCTTCTTTGGTTGGTTTTGTTCAGTAGGGGTATCTTCCAATGCTTACAATTGACAGAAGAATGATCCACAAGAAGAAAGAAGGAATTCCAGTTCTGCACACCTTAGTTAGCTGGGCTGGCTCAAATTTCTAGAGTCTGACAGTGGGCAGAGACAAAGTACAGTATGATTTTAGGAAAAGAAAAGTTTCCTGGTAACAATTATCTCAATTTTGTGCACAATAAAACTTAAGGCATGACTACTTAGAAGCTTTTTTGCAAAGTACATGTGACCTCTACCATGAAAATGGGTTCTATAGCCTAGAGTCTGGTGTGCTCTTATTCATATAGATAGTATAGAGGTCATTGGGCTTTAACATATATGTGACATCTCCCCTAAAGATGGGTTGCTACTGACCAAGAAACAATGCTCAAGATAAAAGTTCTAGGGAGGAAGAATTTGGGAAAAACATAATAGTCTGGAGGATTCGGGTGTAGCCAGTTCCTACAGATAGCACAGATTACCAGGCTATTAACTATATCAACTTCCAGCCTTCTGAGTGAAAAACAGGTAGACATTGTATCCATCCCTTTTGTTGAAGAGACAAGCTTGGATGCTTAATATTTCTGGTTTCTCTAGTGCTTATCTCTGAGCTTGTATCTTCTATATTTCAGTTTTTGAGATAGAGTTCCCCTCTGTTACCCAGGATGGTTTTGAACACATGGGCTTCCAGCAGCCTCCATAGTACTGGCATTACCAATGTCCTCCACCACATGTGCCCAACTCACTCTTGCCTAATGCACCATTGTACGTTGTGCATTTTACATTTATGTCAAGGTCTGCCTCAGAGAGTAAAACCCTGGGGTTAGACTAACACACGTTCTGTGTTTGCATATGGTTTTGCTTATTATTCTGACCATGCTCTTCTTTTAAGATTAGTTAAACTTCATTTCAGATGGGCTATCTTTGTTGGGCTTTTCAATTGGATCACATGGAGTCTGCAGATTTGGTGAGACTTAAGAGGCTGTCTTTTGCATATGGACTCATCTCTGTCTATACACTTTGCAGATTCTTTAGGATTAGTTTAATATTTTTCTACTGAGGCTTTACATGTCTTTCATCAAAGTTTTTCTTAGTTACTTAATATTTGTTCTTATTTTAGATTAAAATTTAAATTGTGGTAATGTGTTGTCTTTATTAGCCATGACAGGGAGCTTTCTTCTATCTTTAGTCTTATAAGAGTGTTAATCACAGAAAGGTGTAAGATTTTAATTAATTCCCTAATCCAAATTTAAAAGGAGACAGTTAATCTTTTTTGTTTATGTTGCTAACTTAATTGCATTGTGATGAAAAGAAAATGTATGCATACTGACTCTCTGTTAGTCAGGAAGGCTGGCCCCCACCTCAGGAACCGCCACTTCCCCCCAGCCTGCCTTCCCTGCCTCATGGATAAGTCTGCCAGCTGTTCATGCAGCTGAGGGTAAACCCTGTTTCCCAGTCTCCTTTACAGTAACGTGCATCGTGTTTCTTAATCTGGCTTCATTGGAGCACCTGTCCTGTGCATAGTCTGGGTTTATCCCCGAGCTCCTATCCCAGTTTCATAAACTTACATACAGCCTCTAAGAAGCAAGTTTCACCCCTGAGGAAGGTGACAGATACCCAGGACACATACACTCTCAATCTTCCATGCAGGTTTTCTCCTCCATTTCCTGCCTGCACGGCTTTCCTCAGACTCTTACCACTCTGCTTAGGCATCGAAAATTACTTTAAAAACAACATTGTCTACACTTTATTGGCTTTTCTTTTCCATGAGAGTCCATCTATTTCCTCACTATGTTGCTTTAATTATAGCTAAACCACTAATATGGTCTTTATAATGTTATATACATTATAATAAATAAAGTTTTAATATTGAAAACCATTTGACCTCAATTACAATTTTCCATTTCCACAGTTTTTCATACTTAATTATGTAATTACCATTGAAAAGATCAAGAAAAACACTCAGAGCAGGCATTTTTGTCTTCCTAAGAGAACAGCCCCATATGTATTTTCCTACTGGGGATGGCATTCTATTGGGAATGTGTTTTAGAGACATCAAACTTTACAACAATTATTATTTTAATAGATAGAATCTGAAAACTTAAATTGCTTTCTTCTTAATACTCAATTACACCAAATTGTATTTTCCTTAAGATTCTTAAATTTGTTACCTATATAGCAAGTGCCAGATCAGCCAGAGCCACATAGTAAGACACTGTCAAAAAACATGTATTTTTATTTATATGTTTTAATAGTATCTAATAAATATATATTATATTGATGTTTTCACACATTTTGGAGCTGGGGAGATGGATCAGCAGTTACCACTGCTTGCTGTTCCTCAAGAGGAACTGGGTTGCTTCTCCATACCCACACAGGGCATCTCATACACACCTCCAATTCCAGTTCCAGGTAATGATACCATATTCTGTCCTCTCTGGACACCAGGCACACACACATAGTGCACATACATACATGCAGACAAAACACTCATATGCAAAATAAATCCTAACATTGCTTCATTATATACTCCTCATAGTCTTTATGTAATCAAGCATGTAAGAACACTTTTGACTTTTTAAACAACCAGCTTATATTCCTTATAGATGACATTGCCTCCCTAAATTGTGAAATTCGATGACATTGTATTGGAAAGGGATTTGTTCATTTACATTTGTGTGTGTGTGTGAAGGAAGTGCTAGCTAGTTGGTGGAGACACTTTTCTTTCTCCATAGTGTTGTTTTCCTGCCGTAGTATCCCCCAAAGATTTCCACTTAATGGCTTTACTCTTGATGTCTGGAGGTTTCTTCTCTCCTCCAGCTCCTTCCAATTCTGGCCTTTACCCTAGGCAGCTTCCTTTAACCTTCTTACCACATTATTCTTTGCAGTACCAGATTTCTTGAGAACAGGAAGCAGATACTTCTCAAAAGCATCCCACTCTGAATTCACCTTCCCAGTCATGGCATCATTTTCCAGACAGGGGTGCAAAGCAAGGTACCTGCTATTTTGGATCATCTTGTTCAGTTTCTGAAGTCAGTCTCTATGACTTTTTCTCTGACCCCTCTTTCTGTCTCTCTTTCTGTATCTTCTGTCTCTCTCCCTCCCACCCCCTGCCCCGTGTGTGTGTGTGTGTGTGTGTGTGTGTGTGTGTGTGTGTGTGTGTGTGTTGCTGTATGCACGAGTGCCTGTCTGTCTGTTCTCTCTTTCTTTCAACTCATTTGCCCCCGTGAGAGTACTGAGTTTAACTATTCTTGGGTGTACCAAACATGGTCAGTCACATTATAATACAGTAGCAGATGACTTTAAAGTCTCAGTAGCTGAGAAATAGAGAAAACAAAATTGAGTGAGTAGTGGGGGTGCAACTGGGAGGAGTCAGGGAATGGGGCAAATATAATCAAAATATACTGTACAGAATCTCAAAGATTTAATACAAATACTATTTTTTTTTTTTAAAGTCTTGAGTTGTTTCTCAAATCAGAGCAATCCAGTCAGTGCTGAGCTAGGCTTTATGTCATCCTAAACTGATCATGTGTCTGCCTTCTGAAGTAGCTGTCACAGCACAGGAAAGAACATAGGGAATGGACCAGAGGTGATTTCTGCCAGTGATGCTTCTCTGTCAACAGTCTAAGCAAATTTCATGGTCACATCTAAACCCAGGGAAGGCAAGAAGTGAATTGCTACCTTATGCCAAGAAAGAGCAGAGTACTAAAAATAACTGTTAACACCCCTGGCTGTGCTCTACCCATGCAAAGTTCTGCCCCAACAACACACAGTGCTGCACTTCTTAAGGCAGGTGTGTGCCCTTCAGCTAGTCCTTTTATAAAATCTCAAACTAGATGGAATTCCCAAATATAACCTTAATTATTAATTTTAAATTAAAATATAATTATATTGCTTCCCCCTTGTCTTTCATCCATCCAGTCCCTTCTATATACTTCCTCCATACTCTTTTTCAAATAGATGGCCTTTTCTTGTTTTATTGTTATATACATGCATAAATATATACAATTACAACCTGCTGATTCATTCAGTTTAGTGTGGTTTGGGTATATATGATTTCAGAACTGTTCACTTTGTATTGGATAATGAATTATGGGGTTCATCCCTGGGAGAGACTAATTCTTTCTCTCTCAACAGTCATTAGTTACCTGTAGTTCTTTGTCTAGGGTTGAGGTTCCCCTGAGATTTCCCTTTTTGCATCAGCATCCTGATTGATATTGTCATTGTTTATTACCTGTTATTAGCCTTTACCCTCCCTGTTATTTCTAAAAGGCACAATCCTACAGCTACCTTTCTAGTCCTCTGTCTCTTCCAGTCTTTCTCCCCCCTCTTTTGTGATGTTCTGTGAGCCTCAGATGCAGGAGTTCTGTTGTAGATGTATCTGATAGGGATAGGTACCCCACCACCAGTTGATTTCTGCATTGTGATTACTTGTAACTTTCTACAATGGTCTCCATTTTGGCTAAAGGGAAGCTTTGTTGGTGAGGGGCAAATGTCATACTTCTGTGTAGATATAAATTTTAGAATATAGTTAGAAATTATGTGTCTAATAATGTAAGAACAGTAGATTGCTAAGATCTATGACCTTACTAGTCCCATATATCTGGTTAGGTTCAGTGCCACACAGATTTCTCTTCTGTTGAATGGGTCTTAAGTCCAATTTAACAGTTGTTGGTTACCACCAAGATATGAGTCTCACTACTATGTTTTAGGGATATCTCATCATGCTAGGATATGCGATTTTTGTTAGATAGTCTATGGCTCTTATGGGGAGTATCTGTTTAAAACTAATTATCTATGTTAGTACTAATTTTTCTAGTAGTTTTGTTGAAGTGAAAGTAATTTTTAGTCTTGTTCTGTTGAAGTATATTATTTACTGATAACAGGTAACCTTCCTTATATGAAAAAGTCTACAGTTTATTCCCTTACAAAAGGAAAACAAATTATATTAATTCATATTCGGTGTTACATTCCATAATTTCTTCTAAATTTTAGCTAGTCTTAGATTATCATGGGAATGATGCCAGGGATCTCAGAGAAAAGCCTTACCTCCAGCTATCTGAGAACTGATGCTTCCAAGTCTCTTATCTCTTCATAAACTTTTAGTTTGGAAACATTCTCTCTGTTTGAGAGCTGTTGTCCTGTTTCAGCACCTGGACTACACTGTCTCCTCGATTCCTCCTGGAGAATTATTGCTAATAACTTGGCTCTTTACCAAGCCTGATCTATTCTCATGTGTTTTGTTTTGTCTGTCCACTAATAATCCCTATGGTCATGGGCAAAGGAAAGTAGCACCATTGAGCAACTGCCTTCAACAAGGAGCAGCTGTTGATCTGCAGAGCAGCAACAGGAGGGCAGCGATGCAGTGCCTGGTGAGAGGAAGAAGATCAGGAAAGGACTTCTTGGTTGGAGGGAAAGCCTCAGTTCGTCCTGTATTCTATGGGGGCTACCAAGCATGTGATCGTCATGAAAAATGTCAGATGGCAAGCAGAGGCTGATGATCAATTGGTTATGGACTGCAGGGTTCAGATTAGTCAAAAAATAAAAAGACAATGAACATAAAATAATGGATCTGAGAATTACCCATGTTCTCCAGGCATCTGTACTTGGATGAAAGAAAAACACAATAAGCAACATGAATATAAAGCTTGAGATGTTCTTAGAAATTCTGTCCATAAGTATCCTGCAGTCCAAGAAGGCAGAGAGGACCTCCCATTTGAGGCTCTGAAGAAGAAACTTTAAGCACAAAAAAATTGAAATGAAAGGAACTCCAGTGATTCCTTCAGAAGCTAAATTCCAAGACTAATGCTGAGGTTTCTGAGGTTGGGATTCAAGGCCTGAAGAATTGGGCAGGCAGGAAGCATATGACAGAAGTAATTGCCAGAGAAAAGTTCCCAGGATAAGGGATGTTGGGAGTTGTGTGGAGAAGGGAAAAGGCCTTTGGAACAAAATCAGGAGGAAAGATGAAGGTTAGTCTGTAATATAGCTTAAAGTCATAAGCCAGACTGTTGGAATATCACAAAAAGATTTCAAACTCACCAGCACGCACCTCAGGGATTTTGATCAAAGAACATAATTTGGGAGAACCTACAGATATAGATTTTGGAAACCTCCATAACAGTAGTGGTTAACAAACAAATATCCTGACACTAGAATTGAATGTATGAAGTAAAGCATAGTTATGTAAGGAGGTTATATAAGCTCTGAGTACACCCCTGGGTATACATGCCCCACATGTAACTACATCCATGTAACAAATAGTGTTGAGAAAATAATAAAGCATAAATGTAGCATGGTAGACTCAACTTTTCATACAGAGAGAGACAGAGACAGAGAGATAGAGAGGGAATCCAAAAGTAAGTGGTAAAGCATTTATTTACTTGTTTGAATGCTTAAAGTCATCATACTCTCATAAAAAAGGAAAACTTTCTTCAAGTAACTTCAAGTGGATCAGTTTGAAGGCAAATCATACAAAAGATACAAAAAGAAGAAACTTAGCTCATCTGCAAGTTATATTTGTCATGCCACCAAACTCATATGTTTCTGAGAGGCTTTTGAAAGTCAAATGGAATTAAAATTAACCTTAATTTTTTTATCTAATGGAATCAGACATTTTCCAATACATAATCAATTTTTACTATATCAAAGGCTCCCAGAAGACTCTATTTTTGTTTGGGTCAAGCAGGAGGTAGGGTGCTTTAAAGACCCTAGAAAGGTCAAGGATATAGTGGCCCAGAGTTGCTACCACTGTTAGGAGAATGTGCATTATTAAAGTAACATAGACAAGCATGGGCAGCACCAGTGCCAAGTCAGTCACTTATTGGAACACCACTGACCCTCAATTGCATTCATATTTATTTTAGGTTATTTTTACTTCTCTGAGAGGAATTTTATAAATCAAAATTCATTTTCCTTTCTTTCCAACTAGTTACATGCTTTATTTATATAAAATTCACAACTCTAACAGTATGATTTTCCAACCTTGATCAATAAGTTAAAGAAAACCACTTAATTATAATAAAAAAATGTGGAAGAATACCAAAATCTGCTGGGTTTTGCGAGGAAGAGAGAGAAGATCACCAAGAGATTCCCAGGAAAGGAAAGCCATCAGAGCCTTGACCTGAAGACAGGCATGAGGCTGGTTGCTGAGAACATGGAGGAAGGTACTGAGATTAGGGTCATCTAAAAGGGGAAAAGACCCCAAGACAGCATATTTTATAGAAGAACAGTAGCTGTCAAAGGAACCGTGTGAGAAAGCTGATATTCAAAGACTTTAATAATGTCCTTTAAAAATATTTCCACATAAGGTATGTGATTGAGAATGACCCATTATTTTTATTAGCAAAATTTCATAGTTTTTTTTTGTTCATCAAAAGAACAAATAAATATAGCCAAAATCTTTCTTCACAGTGCTAATTAATATATTTCAAATAAACTCCTAATCAAGTTCAAAAGTTAATGTGGAGGTAATGTTGCCAGTCTGTCAACAGTTTAATCTCTGCAACATGGTCTATATGGAGACAGGATGCTGCTACGTGGTGATATTTCCACATTCTGTACTGGTATTCATATATTACATGAGTGAAAATATTAACCCAGAAAGCCATACTCTCTTGTCTCCAAGGGTGCCAAGACTAACCGACTGAAATTGAAAAGGAAAAGCAGCTGATGTGTTTCTCCACCATTTCATAAGTGGACTAAAGCTAAAAGGAATGTCTGTCCTCTACTGAAAAGGGTACATTATGTTCCCCAAATCTCCACAGCTGCTTTTACTTTAAATGAAAATGAGCTGTGCTTGTAATTATTTACTCATCTTCACTTTGTACATTTAACACTGTCAATTATTCATGTGGTAATCCTTCCCATAATAAAGCATTTGAAGGAAGGAGGGAGGCAAATATTTTTAAAAAATACTTCTTGGACTTGAGAGAATGTGACCTTGCCCCAAATTTCTTGCTTGTAAAGGTGAAAATAAGGACATCAAGCTATTTTGGTGTAGACTATATATGGAGTGAGTATTAATACAATTACAAAGTCAAACACATTCTCTGTCCAGGTGTTGAAAAAATATATTTTAAAAAAACCCTTGAAATTTGAAAGATCAGTTCTTAGATAAATCATGAGCAGATAAAGAACAATACCAAAATAGACTTCTTTCACTCAGAAATGTTAAAAGATCAATGGTGGCAGGCACCAAGCATGCTGATCTAACTCTTGGGCATCACATTCTGTTTTTGGAACAGTCAAGGTTGGTCACTCCTTTGGGATGACTATGGACCCTCTCAGAAGTGAGCCATTCAGAAGTCACTCATTGTACACTTAAGCATCTCCTCCTTCCTATTTTCTATCTTAGCATTTTATCATTGTGCATGAACCATGACTTTCAAAAGAAGGAAGTCTAAATGGCAAGCATGGTAGGATTTTTGTGTGTGTGAAGCCAGAACAAGCAAAGGAAAACAGGCAACATCTCCATGAAGTGACAGAGACTTTGGGTTTAAATTCAGGGACCAATGTAGCCCATCAGCAAGATTAGAGTTATACACCCTGAGATAGTACTGGGTCAGGCAATAATAAGACCTCAGTAAACACTTCCATTCACTGGGAATTTACAGTGTCTGCAGTACAAAACACTATGGATTTGTCTCAATACCAGATTATAATCATTGGCAGTTCTATGATACTGTGTAAAGTTAAAAGCAGACTCTATATGATTTCTGAGATCCTTATCCAAGCTTCAAAATTTACATGGTCATAGTCAAGAAATCTGGCTGTACAGAGCACAATGCTACTGTACTTAAAAATGACAAATCCCTTCTCTTGGTGTCTGTGAAAATGATATGAGCTAATACATGAGAAGACCTAGCACATCACATGTGATGTTTCCTTTGTGACCTCCACTGTCACTGGCTAAACCAAGTCTTTGCATAACTGAATGTTCATATATTGTAGATACACTATAATGTATTTGACATGTTACCCATTTTTGACATCTCTGGTATTTTGTGGGTTTCACGTTGAAAATATGATTGTAATTAACCCCGTGGTTGCATAACTAGTTGTTTTCCTCAGGTTGGAACTGTGGAAACAAACTAAATATTTACAGTATTTTGACATTTTCTATGATCTATTCCATAGGAAAGAATGGATTGGAGCTCCTGTTTGTCTCCTTTATCTTTCTGAATGTACCATTAGATGTTTCCTCCAATGTTTTCGAAAGTTACACATGTAATTTTATATGGTTTGCACATGTAACAAACGTTAAGGAGTTTCAAAGTTTCTTTTATAATTTTACCTCCCATCTTAGTACCAACACATGTTGTTCAACCATTTTAATATTTCCTTATTGATTTGTATGAACACATTCACATCTACAACTCTCGCCCTGTCATACAGTATTTGCTTGTTTTAATTGGACATACCGAGCTCTTGGTATTGATAAGTCAGTTATTAAACTTTCAAATTTGCAATTGTGAGTTTTTGCTTTTTAGTAACATATAATGATTTTATGTTTATAAAATATTTGCCATGCAGTGGCACAGGAGCCTGAGGAAGGAAGATGGCAAGTTCAAGACCTGGTAGGGCTACATAGTAAGATTTTCTCCACTCAAACAACAAAAGCAAGAAGTATTTACTATATCTGGCTAAAATGATTACTTGATTGTTAATGCTTTTCATATTAAATATGATAATTCATTTTACATGAGGTGTGGCAGGAAAAAAGAGGGAAGTTGATTTTGATTTTTTTCATTCAAATTAAATGTTTAAAAACTACATTAAACTGCATTATGGGTTGGTGTTTTTAATGTTCTTTTACTTTCATAAATGTATCTCATGTCATTGTAATGTCTATCAGGGCTTGTTTTTGTTCCTTTAAATAATATTATAACATGCATCTACACTTGCTTCTTCTTTGGTTTAAATTTTGCTTTTAGTGAATCCTAAACCAAGTCAGAGAAAATTGAGAATCAATAAATATGTAAATTCAACAAAATTTGAGATCTGACGTTTGTGTATGGTCTTGAAATATGAGTACAGATGTACATAACATAACAAAAAGCACAGAACCAGGAGATTCTGATGCATCACTGCCTCAGAATATGATGAAGCTAGTGTTTTTCAATTCTTCAGCAAGGCAGATGACACTACCTGGAAATACAGGATTCTATTGCCATTATAATCTCTGTCAAGTGGTTATAAAGTCGTTCAGCAGCCTGCCATACAGGAACAAACTTGCTGAATGGCATGTTTGCCATCAGCATGATGGAGGACATTGGTTCCAAGACATTAGTCCCAGTGGATACATTGCATAGCAGGCCATCAATGGGACACAGCAGCCCTATGATCATTCTCTTCTCAGTGTCAGCCACCATGCTGGGCCACTTTGCTGCAGGATCTCATGCTGTCCACTCATGAACTCACTCCATGCAGTGAGATTACATCATTCAGCACTCTGAGAATCAGGGTCTCTTCCCTCAGGACTAGAGTTACACAGCTACTGTTCTGATAATGAACTTTCTTTTTTTTATTCAGAAATGATGAGGAAAAATTAGATGCTCACAATTATTTTCTAGTAATAATGCAGTTAAACCCACCATCCTGAGCATTTCCTATTTGAAAGTTCTCTATCACAGATATGAGACATGGATTTAAACATTGCTCACAAAAGCGGCTAAATCTCAGTTATAGGAGGGTTTCGACACCAAATTTTATAATGTACAGAACACTAAAATTAGCTTAACAATATTTACTTATTCTAGTTTCAGAGATATTCACTGGAGGATGAGTAAACAAGGCTAAGTTCTTAAATAGCCTTTCATTTTGTAGTGAGGGGGATTCAGAGTTTCAACCAAATGAAATTGCAGTCCTCCAGGAAATCAATCAGTGCCCACCTCCATCTCTTTCCTTCCTTCTTTTTCCTTGTCCATTGCTATGGAAATCAATGAATAAGATTGCACTAGATAGTGTCAAATGTCAGGCCTCTCTTTTGAAGACCAGAAACACTAGACCCAAAGTAGAGCTGGAGTCAATCAGACCTTAGAGCCAAGTGGTTCTCTCTGAACTCACTCTATCTCTAAACCAAGTAACCACTCTGACAGACCAGACTTGAAGACACAATCCTCCCCTCGTATCTGTCACACACACACACACACACACACACACACACACACACACACAACCCACAAATGAATGGTGGAAGAATTGTCAACATGGAGAAGTCTATGGTGCTATGACAGAAAACAAAATGAATGAACATGGAATAAGTAAGAAGTACAAAAGATCTAGATTCACCATGTTTTCATTTGAAGAAATGCCAATTTTCAAAGTGTCCATGGTGAGGGTCAATGTGGATAAAAGTGTGATAAGGGGAAGCTAGCCAGGCTACAGTAAAAAGTAACAGTTACAAGTGGAGGTGATAAAATCAGAGACCAAACAGGAGCAAATAAAGGAGAAAAGGAAGCTAAATTTCACCTGAAACCAAGTAAATAGCATTTGCAGATCAGTAGGTTAGAGGTTGGTAGGGGTTTCAGCTTAGTTGAGTAAAAGGCTTAGAAAAGCATGATTTGTGTGAGGATTTTGATAATCCTAAGGTGTTCAAGCAGAGATGGCCATGGAGGAGTAAGAAACTTAGATCTGGATACTTAGCCATTAAGACACACTGTTCTGTGGAGAGTATCTGAAGCTTGGCAGAGAATGAGTCCCAAGAAGATAGATACAGCAAACATCAACCCAAGAGAACAGTTGGGGATCACTCTTTGCAAGAGAAGGAAATGCTACAGAGAGATAGAGTATCTGCAGAAATGCATAGTGCATCGAGAGAGTTCAGATCCACTGAAAACTAGAGCCACAGAAGTTTGAGCAGACATAGTGAAGTGGAACAGGACTTTCTTTAAAGACCAAGACAGTAGTAATAATTTTTTTGTGTATGTATTTGTTTGTTTGAACATATTTTTCCCCTTAAAATTTTTTCTTTTATTGAAAATGGACATATAATATTTCCTGATCACAGTTTTTCCTCCCTTTGTTCTTCCCAGTTCTTCCCCACCTCCTCTCCTGTCCAGAGCTACTCCCTTTTGGTCTGTATCTCATTAGAAAACAGACTTCTAAGGGATAATAAAATTAGATAAAATAAAACATAAACTGTCTATCAGAGTTGGACAAGACAAAGGAAGAAAAAGAGCCCAAGAGAAGACATAAGAATCAGAGACTTACTTTGCACATTCAGGAATCTCATAAAAACATTAAACTAGAAGCTGAAATATATATGCACAGGATCTAAGAAAGACCCATGCATGCCCTGCACATGCTATCTCAGTCTCTGTGAGCTCATATGCATTTTAATCATGTTGATTTAGAGGACTTTCTTTTCTTAGTGTCTTCTATCACTTCTAGTTCTTATACTCTTTCTTCCTCCTCATTTATGTGGTTCTCTGAGGACTGAGGGGAAGGATTTGATAAAGACATCTAATTTAGTGATGAGTCTTCCAAAATCTCTTACTTTCTGCATAATGTCTGGCTAGGGGTCTCTCTATTTGTTCCATCTGCTGCAGGAAGAAGCTTGCCTGATGAGGTACGTACCTATGAGTATAGCAGAATGTCATTAGGAGTCATTTTATTGCTGGGTTTTGTTTTGTTTTGTTCTTGGTACAGTAATATTCAGTTTACCCTACTTAGGTCTCTATGTTAACTAGTCTCAAGTTCTTAGTAAGCTAATCAGTGTTGGATATCGGTTCCATCTCATGGAGTGAGCCTTAAGTCAAATCAGATAATGACTGTTTACTCCCACAAGCTTTGTGCCACCATTGCCCATTGTAGATCAAATGGTTTATGGCTGGGTTGGTGTTTATGTTTCTCTTTTGGTAGCGTGCAGAGTACCTTCCCGTACCAAAGACACTAGAATGTGAAGGCTCTATGTAGGCACCAGCTTTATTTCTTCATGTTCTATAGGTGTTATCTTAAGCAGCAGGACCTTGCTGCCAATTTGAAGAAAGGAATCTATAGTTTGGGAACATTTCAACTGATTCATCTAATTAACACAATTGGTCAACAAACCAAGAAAAAACAGTTCAGACAAGGTAGTTCATTTATTGTTTAACTTTGCAGCTTGTTGGTTTGATGAAAAAGCTTCTTCTGTAGCCAAGGTTGACCTGTAACTTGTAGTCATGCTCCTGTATCAGCATCCAAAAAGACTGAAAGTGAAAGGGAAGTGCTATCATGGAAAGTATAGAAGAAAGGATGCATGTGCTGATTTTGAAATCTGGGCAGAGTGTCCCACCTTTGAATTTTGCATATAATCAACTTATACATATTCTCTAAAACTTTGCTTGCACCTCCATAAATGAGATTAAAAGCAATAGTTACCAGGGATGGAGAGTGGGCTCAGGGTTAAGAGTGTGTACTGCTCTTGCAGAAAACACAAGCTCTGTTCTCAGCACCTTGGTCAAATGGTACACCAACACGTGTAACTTCTGTCCCAGGAGATCCGACTCCCTCTTCTGGCCTCCATGGTCACCTGCACTTGTGAGAGCATGTGTGCACACCCAAGCACACACAGAGACAAATAAATATTTATTTAAAAAAACAATAGTTATGCTGACACGTTTAATCATTAACATGAAATACGAATTGAAAGACTGGGAACATGGGGCTGGCCTGTGAGACCTGGCTGTTGATTTTAAATGGGAGAAAAACAATGAAGAAATCAGAATATTGAGATTGGTAATGGCTAAGAACACATGAGCCAGCTGTGCTGGTAGAAGTTAATTCTGCACAGAGGGTTCAGCAGTGGAAAAAGAGCTTTATGCAGAATAAATTGAAATTATTCCATGTAGAAGGTGATATTGAAAATCGATGAAACTAAGGGAGAATTCTGATGTGTCAAGCACCAGAATCAAGTACTTATTCTTAGGCATCAGACGGCTTCTCATCCAGAATGAAGAGAGTAAGGCCAGAGGATGAGAGGCATGGAAAACTGGGGCAGCAGATGTGAAGAGCACATCTGGAGATAAGTTATCAGTCACATTGAGAAGTGTCTGCATGAGGGGGGAACCGAGCTGAATTTGTGTTCAGTAAACTATGGTAGAAGAAACTGGACTCTGGTATGATACTTGCCATAGTAACATTTTTGAAAACAGTTAAGCACTGAGGAGAAAAACACACATAAATATCAGGGGTCCTGGGTTCTCTAAGAAAGCAGGATGAGCTAGCCACAGTGAACAAGGCAATAAGCAGTACCCCTCCATGGCTTCTGCATCAGCTCCTGGTCAAGAGCCTGCATTGTTTTTGTTGCTGTCCTGATGTCCTCCAATGATAAGCTATGCTGTGAAAGTGTAAACTGAATAAACACTTTTCCCCCCAACTTGCTTTGGTCATGATGTTTCATCACAGCAATAGAAAGCCTAAGACAATGATTATCATCAACACTGGGCTGGCAGGAAAAGATCCCAGGAAATGCCACACTTTTAGCTTAACAAACCCAAGTCTACATCTATATTGAGACAGAGGGATGCACTGTTAGAAAAAGTTAGGGAACTATACGTCAGGAAGACAGGGGAGAGTTTCCTATAATAAGTGACATGGAAATTTGTCAGCTTTATGCAGAGAAGAAACTTTCAGAGATCAAGTTCTCTAGCATGTAATTCTCATGAAGTAAACTTTTTTGCTTTATACAAACAACATTCCCTTAAAAGTGAGTAAAGGTTACCTAAGATGCCCATGGTGTTGGCTTTCAGAAACTCTTCTATTTCATAAAAAATGCAAAAACTATCAGGAGCAAAAGCTACACTTGTACCCATCCTGCAGCCACCCAATATAAACAGGACCTATGCATTTCTAAAATGGAAACATCCAACATACCTTGTGAATATTTTTAGATTCGTTTTTATTTCATGAGGTGAGTGTTTTGTCTGCATATATGCACATGGCACCATGTGTGGACCTCGTATCTGCAGAGATTAGAAGAGGGAATGAGATCTTGGGAACTGAAGTTAAGGACAGTTGTGAGCCATCATGTAGCTGCTGCGGGACCTTACAAAGCACATCTAAAGCTCTTAATCCCCGAGCCATTTGCTCAGGGCCTCACAATTGATTTTTAAGATATTAACTTTCTTCAGAGAAGATTTTTTATATTGTAGTTTAATAAAAATAGCAAGAAAAGTAAATTATATGGAAAAGCAATAACCATGAATTGCACTGTATGGTTTGGTGTGAATTGGTTCCAACTTTTAAAACTGTTTTATAAATTTTATTTTCATCAATATTTAATTTCACATTTTGCTCTGATTGAATGATTTATCCCTAAGTTGCACCTTATTCAGCAGAAACATTGCGAATCCTCTTCTTCCGTTTGTTATTTCTTTCACCACTCCCTTTCTGTCAACCGTTGATCACTGTGGTGGTTTGAATGACAACGGCCTCCACAGGCCCATGTGTTTGAACACTTGGTCGGTAGTTAGTGGAACTGTTTGGGAAGGATTAGGAGGTATGAACCTGTTGGAGGAGTTGAACGCTGGGCGTGAGTTTTAAGGTTTCAAAAAATCCATGAAATTCTCAATGTTTGTTTATCTCTGCCTCATATATTAGATGTATAAAGTTTAGTCTCTTTATTTTGTTCCTTAAAATTATTTCAAGTGTCTTTTCCCTTCACCTGATTTCCATATTTGCATTGGAGTTAACAAATTGATATTCACTTCCTCCCACGTTAAATCCAAAGTTTATTTTACTTTCTGTTCCCTTCATGTTCTCCTCTCTGTTGGTAGTGGCACTCGACTTCTCAGATCTTCTGTTGATTTATTTTTCTTTTATCAAATGTGTTTATCTCACTGTTACTCTTCAGCTTCTAGTGCTGATTTTAACTTTTTCCTTATTACTATGTGTTTGGCCATGTGCCATGGATGACATGTAGAGTTCAGGCTGATGGGGTTAGCTTTATCTTTTCACCTTCTATGAGGGTTTCAGTGGCTGTCAGCTAGAGCTCCAGGTGTCTTTCCCATTGAGCCATTTCTCTGTCCCCTTCATCTTTTAAAAAGATTTTAGGTGTGTGTGTGTGTGTGTGTGTGTGTGTGTGTGTGTGTGTGTGTGTGTGTAGAGAGAGAGAGGCCAAACACATGGTTTACCCCAAGCACTAGAGTTATAGGAATTTGTGGAGGACACTCGATATGCATGTTGGGAATTGAATCCAGATCCTCTGTAAAAGCACCAAGTGACCTTACCTCTGACCTGTCTCTCCAGCACTCTTATTCCTAAGTTTTATTCCTTTTACAACTCGACAAGAATGAAATTTTAGAAAAGGTCCTTTTCTCCACCAATTCATTTTCTCTACCTATTATCATTTAGTCTATTTCAGTCTGAGCCATTAATAAATGTTTATGCATGATGTGTATTTTCTTTCACCTTTATTCATATTCAGCATCATATTCCTGGGCAGTGCACATTTACATACATCACAGACAGCAATGTCATCTCACACCCATCATTCTCCCCTATGAGATTGCAACTGTTTGTTATGTACAGTCTGTAGCCAGTACCTCCTCTAAGTGAACACCAAGGTTATATCTCCTGAACTTCATGCACCCTCAAATATCTTCCCTTTCTCTAAATACAGAAGGAGCCTTCCATGTGTATGGGAACACTGCACTGTCCTACCATTCCCTGAGGTCCAGGCATTCTCTCCCTTCTCCCTTCTCAGGCTATGAGGCAGAAACACAATGATGGGCACATTTAGGTGACTTTGTTGAGTTTTCAGAATTTTATGCTGTTTTCCTTATTCTTCATCATCAGGAATTATGTCAGTCTATTTCTTTTCCAGCCCAACATTTTCATTTGTGCCCTGTCATCCTCAGTTCACGGTCATTTTCATCTGCAATTTTTTTTTGTCTTGCTTCCATCTATTATTTTCTCTTGCACTGAAATAAAATTATATGTCTTGGATATATTTTCAGAGTCATGAGCAAATATTTTCCAACATCATATCTCTGTTTTTCCTTTTCAATTATTTAAATGTTCAGTGATTATTTTTCTCCCTCAATTCTTCTACTGAATTATTAAACTAAGAAATAATTTTTAAATAATTTAAGTTCTACATATTTTTCATTTAATGCTCTTCTATTATTTTTGTAGAGATTGCTGTCTGCTAAAGCCCTGGCTAGCTTTTCTTTCTCACTGCTGGCCAAACTTCAGTGGAATTCTGAGGGAAGAGGAAGTCTTGCATTATTGGAACTATAGCTGGTTACAGTACTGATGATGGTAGCAAGTTGGCAACCACTCTCTCCTACATAGAAAATGTGTTAAAAACAACAAGTTCCTCTGTAGAACTCTTGTCATTCTAGCTTTGCACAGGCATGACTTTGTCTGCCATCTAGCCTATTTATGGCCTCCAAGGAGAGCTGACATAAGCACCCTAATAATGTCAATCATTTCCACACCGGTGACCACCGGTCTCTGTAAGCTTTTCCTAGGATCCATCTTATTCTAGCCCTGCCTAGGGGCCTCTCTTATGCTAGGATACAGGGATATACACATGATTAAGAAAACATTTCTCCTTAACACTCATGCTCATAAGGCCTTAGGGGCTCATGATAGGAAACGTGTGGAGGGGGAGAAGAAGGGACAGAGAGGAGTGCGAGGCTGCTTATGTGAAGGGAGGTAAATGCTGAACATGAAACAATAAACTGTACTATCATTTGATAAAAATAGCAGATAATATCTGTTCTGAACCTTGTTAAACCAGTCAATATACTAGGTGATAAATACAAATTATGGCTGACTATCTCTCCTAGGGGTTGACATTTTCCATGTTTACATGTAACATTAGTTCATCAAATGAGAACACATACAAATTGCCACATCATTCATACTTGGGGAAGACTGGAATAGTCACACATATCAGACATCACAGGTTTTCCCCTGGTTCAATAGGCCTTAGGGGCTCATGACAGAAAATGTGTGGCCTTACTATTCACATTACAGGGACGTATATTATAAAAAGGAGATCTTGGTCTAGAGAATATCTGAGTTTCAGGAGAAGGGTAAAAAGAGATCATAGAATGTTTTCTAAATAGCATTAGTCAAAACTCCAGAGTCATACTAAACATAAATATAAATTAGGGGAAATGGAGATATATTCTTCCTTAAAGTAGCAAAACTCCTGACACTATTCAAGTGCCAACCTGAAAGTGAGGTGATTACACATTTCCTTTGGGAAACTAATTACAAGCCACACTGCTGAGTATAAATAAGGTTGATAATTATTAGATAATTGTGTGGATGAAAAATGAACTATATTGTGTAATGTTGTTCTGTACACTGTGAATATGTGTTGCTCTAATTGGTTGATCAATATAGCTGTTTGGCCAATGGTGACACAGAATAAGTTTAGGTGGGCCATTCCAACTAGAGAGAGAGGAAGGAGAAAGGAAGAGCTGAGGAGATGCTGCTAGCCACCACCAGAAGCAGTGAGATGTAAAGTGTCGGCAAGCCACAAGCCACGGGGCATAGTATAGATTTATAGAAATGGGTTAATAATGGGTTAATTTAAGATGTAAGAGTTACCTAGCAAGAAGCCTGATCTATTAGGCCATGTTGTTTGAAAATAATGTAAGCCTTTGAGTGTTGATTTGGGTCTGAAGAGCTGCAGGACTGGGCGGGACACAGGAAAACTTCCAGCTACAGAAGTAACCATTAATTGTGAACATTAAGCTTCAAAATACCACTAGACAAATAAAGAGAAAAACTGCTAGATGAACTAAGTTATTGCAAAAAAAGGGGGGTTCAATTCTCCTGTAAGTATAAGGGAATTTGGACATCTCTTTTGCATGCCAAACTTAAGGTTTATAATTTAAAAGAATCTATTCATATAAGCAACATATATCAAAGTACAAATAAGTAGACAAATTTCTCAATGGTCTTATTAAATTAAAAAACATGGAGCCAATTCATACTCTAGCAGTCCCTCCTCCTTCTCGACAGTTGGACACCTGGAGCTCCACCTGGTGCCTGACCGAGGATCTCTGCATCCACTTCCATCAGTTATTGGATGAGAGTTCCAAGATGAATGCTAGGGTGTTTAGTCATCTGATCACCAGACTAGGTCAGATCAGGCCCTCCCTCGACCACTGCCAGCAGTCTGCAGAGGATATATCATTGTGGATTTCTGGGGACCTCTCGAGCACTCTGCCTATTCCTGTTCTCATGTGGTCTTCATTTATCATGGTCTGTTATTCCTCGTTCTCCCTTTCTGTTCTTGATCCAGCTGGGATCTCCTGCTCCCCTAAGCTCTCTTTCCCTCGAAACTTGTCCTTCACTACTCCTACTGTCGTCCAGGTTGTTCATGTAGATCCCATCCATTTCTCTGTCATTGGGCAATCTCTATGTCTTTCTTAGGGTCCCGTTTTCTAGGTAGCCTCCCTAGAGTTGTGAGTAGCAGTCTAGTCATCTTTGTTTTACATCTAGTATCCTCCTATGAGTGAGTACATACCATGTTTGTCCTTCTGAGTCTGGGTTACCTCACTCAGGATGATTTTTTCTAGATCCATCCATTTGCTTGCAAACCTCATGATGTCATTGTTTTTCTCTGTTGATAGTACTCCATTGTGTATATGTACCATATTTTCTTTATCCATTCTTTAGTTGAAGAACATCTAGGTTGTTTCCAGGTTGTGGCTATTACAAACAATGCTGATATGAACATAGCTGAGCAAATGCCCTTGTGGTATGATTGAGCATTCCTTGGGTATATGCCTAAGAGTGCTACAGCTGGGTCTTGGGGGCGATGGATTCCCAATTTTCCAAGGGGACCTTTCCTAAATGACTTACCTTGCCCTTGGCCCTTTTTCTCTTTTCCTGCCCATCACAAAGTGAACAGTACTTTTACACCAAATCCCTTCTGTAAAGATGTTCAAATTTTAAAAATTATAAAAATAAAGATTTTTTAGCAAGAAAAAAAAGGAAAAGAAATGTGCTCAAATTCTTGCCTACCTTGTGCATATTTTCCAAACATCCTTTAATCCTCTCCAATCATTTCATAGCATGAGGACAGTGTTAGTACAATCTGTTCTCCTCCATGTGTTGTGTTCTTAAGGGGGCTGTTTGATGAACACACACACACAATCACAATATACTCCACAGGACTGGATAGCCTAAATCTGACAGACTGTAAATTTTCCTCAGACCAATACCCACTACACGAGGAATAAGTTCATTCTAGAAATGAACCATGGTCCAATAATCTTAGAATATTCATAATGTAAGTGTTTTAAAGGAGAATGGTTGAAAGAAATCAGATTATTCTAGTATATCATTTGATAAGATTCTATAGTTATACTAAAAGCAACTGTAACTTGGATAGATTAGTTTTGCTTTTTTAAAAGTTTATATGAATGTGATTTTATGTATCTGTCTCTGTTCATATAATACTTTTTGGGATATTCATTTCTGGTTTGTGTGGAATTGAAAATAGCTACTTTTTACTGTCAAATAGGCATTCTTTAGGGATCCGCAGAAATATCTGAGGAGAGGAAAAAGCAGTATTTGCTAGCTTGTAGTAGAAAGGGACTGAGGTTACCTGGGTAGTTCAAGAAAATTATTAAATATTTGAATCTTGAGAATAGGTCAAGACTGCATCAACCATTTCACATGAATTATCTATTTTATCTTTACAAGCATTTCATGATAGGGATGGGTAAGGACCACTATAGACATCAGAGAATGAAGAAAACTGTGGATAGTCTGAGGTCCTCCAATTGTAAGTATAAGTGCTGTGACTCAAATCTCCATAGCCTATTTTCAGTATTCTCACTGAAAGATACTCTGCATGTAATGAACTGACGTATACCCCAAGACACAAAACAAACTATAATTTTGCAGAGTGTGCTAATCACTAGGATGTATACAGGATTCTTGGTCCACACAGAATGCCTCCTCCAACCAAATGTGGGCTCCTCATATAGAAACCATATTATCACACTGCATGGGAAGTTAGACAAGAATAGTGGAATACTTATTTTTCAAAGAAAATTTAAAATTTTTTTAATTAAAAATACTTAATTTAGTTAAATAAAAAGATTTATCTATTATTTATAGCATCTATGTCTATGCTAGGCTTTATTTATCAGTTTTGCCTTTTTAATTTTAAAAATATTTTTGTACAATACATTCCAAACATGCTTTTTCCCTCCCCCAACTTTCCCCAGATTCCCCCTACCTCTACACATGCCCAAGTCTACCCTCATTCTATTTTTAAAAAACAAAAATTAAAATAAATAAGCATAAATAAGAAACTTACACATAAAAATTAAACCCCACAGAAACCCCCAAAAAAGGAAAAATAAAATATATAAGCAAAGACCAATAAAACAAAAATGCCCCAACAAAGCAAAATGAAGCAAAAAGTCTAGAAAATAATTACTGAGTTCATTTTTATGTATCAAGTACTCCTGGGGGGGGGGGGCTACTCCTAAGTGTAGTTGAACTTCCCAGTGAGACTCCATTGGAGAAAATTATTTCTTTCCTATGACAATGAACATCAATTTTAGACTGCTTCTTGGTTAGGGGTAGGAACCAGTGTCCATCTCCTCTCTCAGCACTGGGACCCTATCTGGCTGTGCATCCCTGTGAGTACTGTCATGGTCTCTGTAAGTTCATGTGTGCATCAGTCCTATTATGTCTACAAGACATTGTTTCCTTGGAGTCATCCATCACTTCTGGCTCTTACAGTCTTTCTGCCTCCTTTTCCCCATAGATTGCTGAGCCCTGAGATTTGATGAAGATATCTCACTTAGGACTGAGTGTTCCAAAGTCTCTCACTCTCTACATATTGTCCAACTGTAGGTATCTCTGTTAGTTCTCATCAACTGCAAAAAGAAACTTCATAGGTGATAACAGAGAAAAGCATTGATCCATCTGTATACCAGAAGGTTATTAAGAATCATTTAATTGTATGTTCCTTTAGTACAGTGTTCTCAACCTTCTTAATGATACAACCCTTTAATATAATTCCTCATTTTGTGGTGACCACCCTTAATCATAAAATAATTCCATTGCTACTTTATAACTAATTTTATGACTGTTATAAATCATATAAATACATGATATGCAGAATATCTGACCCTAAAGAGGTAGTGCCCCATAGGTTGAGAACCATTGCTTTAGCAAAATAATAGTATTTGGTTTTGCCCTAGACCAATGGCTTATCTATCTAGTCTGAGATTCTTTGCCACCCAAGTAGCATCAGTAATGGGTTTCATCTCACAGAGTGGGCCTAAAATCAAATCTGTATGCAGTTGGTTACTCCCAAAACATTTGCGCCACTATATGGTCCAGCATATCTTTTGCAGACAGGTCACCATTGTGAGTCACAGGTTTCTGGCCATGTTGATTACTATTCCCCTCTGAGAGCATGCAAAGCACCTCCCAGTAGGATTGGTGAGGTGAGGTGGCTGTGGCTTGTTTCCCGATCACTCAGCGTTCACCCCAATACCTGGATCCGGGTTTGTTTTTATTAGTAAGACCTTCTAAGATTCCTGCTACACAGTAGGGGGAAAGCTTCTAGTTAGGCATCAGTTGAATTTCTCTGTGTTCAATGTGGGATACTGAAATGCTGTCTTTAACTCATAGGGCATCACCTTCACTTTGGGGAGAGCAATCAGTAGTTTGGCAATAGCTATGATGTTCAGGGGTTTCCATGGGGCCCCTTTGGCCTACAATTTAACAATATGCTACCCATTGCTGATACTGGATGTTTCACTTGGTGACATAAGATATATGTTTGGGGCTTTATCTCCAGCAATATTTGGTGATTCCATTCAGATTCATTTCATATATGTATATACTTTAGGAAGCTTTCAAGTAGTAATTCAAATTATACTTCACAGCTAGATAGGAAAGAGGTTCTTCGGTTGTGACACTGACCATTAGGGTGGACACAGAAAAGAGATTGAATATTTCATGAAGCTGGAGGGGAAATGCTGAATATTTTCACCATATGCAAATAATAAGGGTGCTTAAACTGCTTTAAATTTTGTACAGTATGGATGTATATGAAGGTTTTCATTGTCCCCCAACAAGTGTACATAGTTTTTGTTCTTGATTATTAAATAGATTAAAGGAAAATATTTCAGGGTATGTTTATCTTTTCTAGAATGTTATGAAAATTGCAGACTTACAACAGTGAAAAATGCATGTCACTACATTTTTGTGTATCATTTCAAAATATCAAAGTTTCTATCAAGGTTGAGAATCTCTTCCCCACACATGCTCTCTGGATGACATCTTTTGTCATATTGCACAGCCAGTGGTAGCTGGAGTATGTGAATACCCTGTTGTGTATTCAAGCTGAGCTCTGGGCCAGGGAAAATGAGCCACATTTCAGTAATGTCACATAGATATGATTTAATACCTATTCCCTATGCCTCCAAATGCTGACCTTGCACCAAAGAGAAAGTTGCTGTTTCTTAAGGCATTTCTCTTCATTATGTTTTAACACTTGAGGTGTAAGATAAAGAACCTAATAATGTGAAGCAAAAGAAAAATCCATCATCTAGAAATAAATGTGTGAAATCAGAAATATTTATTGAATGACTACTGTGTGGTAAGCACACTTCTAAAAGTAGACATTTCTCTCATTTTGTCTGCTTTGCATCATTTGAATTGATTATCAATGCCTTTTTTAGGTTATGTTGCTTTTTAAAGTATCTGGCTTTGAGCAGAGTATTTAACGCAGTTATATAGTATGACTACTAATCCACTTAGATGTTAAATACAGATCTAGTGTATGCTTCCCATTTGCAATCAATCTACCCCTCTTTGTCCCTCTACTATATGTTCATGTTTTGTTAATACATGTGTCCTGTGTCCTTTGACCTAATTTTATATGTTATATTTGTATTAAGGATTACTCTTAATTTAAAATTTTATATTCTTGAGAGTCTTAGTAAAATAATTCAGCATCTCTATATTACTAGTGTTGGCAGACTCAAAATCTACCAAATACCTACACATCATATTCTATAACTTCATCCCAACTTAAATGAATGTGTGTGTGTGGGGGGGGAGGGTTGGATTGTTTGTTTGTTTGTTTGTTTTTTGGGTTTTTTTGAGACACGGTTTCTCTGTGTAGTTTTGGTGCCTGTCCTGGATCTCGCTCTGTAGACAAGGCTGGCCTTGAACTCACAGAGATGTGCCTGTCTCTGCCTCCCGAGTGCTGTGATTAAAGATGTGCGCCACCGCCACCCGGTATGAATGTGTTTTGAAGTGAAAACACAAATGCTAAGAAGGACCGGATGTGGCAGTATTTGACTGCCTTCTGTATTTGTTGCCGTCTCCAAACCTAAGCCTTCCTCTGCTCTGTTTCTGTTCTGGTGTAGTTGTTTCTCACACACCAATCCTTCCGCTCTTCTATGTCAACCTTGCTGGTACAGCTGCCTCCCACATGCCAAGCCTTCCTCCGCTCCATGCACTTACTGGTGTACATGCCTCACTACCTCTTCCAATGAACCTCCTGGGTGTCATATTAACCAGATGCAGCTTATTAGAAAACACTGTTTTCGTCAGTCTCCATTACAATCTTGAATAATAGTTGTGTACTGCTGTCTACTCATGATTAGGGAAATTTTCTACAGAAAACTACTTTCGCTCACTACCTCAGACTCTACTCCACTGTCAATAGCCTCTAGAGCAATAATTTTTCAACACTCCTAATGCTGGGACCCTTTAACATAGTTCTTCATGTTGTAGTGACCCCCAGTCATAAAATTACTTTTGTTGCTATTTCATAACTATAATTCTGCTACTGTTATGAACTGCAACATAAATATCTGTTTTGCAATGTTCTTAGGTGATGTCTGTGAAAGGGTCATTGGAAGCCCGTGGGGTAAAGACCCAGAGGTTGAGGGTGACTGCTCTGGAGGTTTACCACCAGCAGTCAGTCCTAGTATTACCTCACAGGCACCAGCCATTGCACAGAACAGTTTCAAAAATGTTCCTTATATTTCTTTTTAAAAATTATTTTGTTTATTTTAAATCTGAACCACAGCTTTCCATACCTCCTCTTCTCCCATTCCCTCCCCCTATGTCCTCTGCTCCCCACTTAATCCATGCTTCTTCCATATTCACTCAGAAAGGTGCAGGCCTTCCATGGGCATCAGCAAACCATGGTATATCAAGCCGCTGTTAGACCAAGCACCTCCCTGTACTCAGGCTGGGCAAGGCAACCCAACATGGGGTATAGGTTCCAAAAGCACCAGGGACAGCCCCTGCTCCCAAGCTACACAACTGTCACATTGATACAGAGGGCCTAGGTCAGTCCCATGCAGGCTCCCTGATTGTTGTTTCAGACTCTGTGAGTTCCCAAGAGCCAGATTAGCTGTTTCTGCTGATTTTCCTGAGATATCCCTGACCTTCCTGGCTCCAACAATCCCTTCTCCCTCTCCTTAGCAGGACTCCTGCCATTGGTCTCTGAATCTACCTTCATCAGTCATTGGATGAAGGCTCTCCAATGACAACCAGCGTAGTCACCAAACCAGTCATAAGGGATGCCTGGCAGCAATTAAAGATGTTCTATTCATATTAAGTTTATTCAGTTTCACTTTAAATTTTTTATTTATATCTTGCCTCATATGATTCAATGAAAACATTCATTAATATTAACATTTTATGTGATACATTATACATTGTTTTTTAATGGAACAAAAACTCTACTAATACAACTTGAAGTTAATTCTCTGTCATTCCCTTTAGATTACTCATTGGACCCCTTATTAGTGGACTGGTACCATACATTAGGAGAGTAAGGCAAACCCCAATCTAAAATTTTTCTCATATAGTCACAAGAGAAAGTAAAAAGAAACAGGTGATTCATTCATTTATATTTAACCCAATGTATGCAAAACATTCTTTTAGCATAAAATCAACATAATTTTTTAAAAAAAATTACAACACGTTCTTTGATAATTCTGATATGATTCTAATAGGGCTGTTTTCACAGGCTTCTGGGGCCCCATTCCTCATATTGAGTTGCCTTACCCAGCTTTAATACATGGGATGGGGGAGGTTAGGCTTACTGCAACTTGATAGGGCATGTGTTGTTGATATTCATGGGAGACCTGCCCTTTCCTAAACAGAAATGGAGGAGTGAATTTGGGGTAGGAACAGAGGGGGTTTAGGGAGAGGGACTGGGAGGAGAGGAGGGAGGGGAAACTGTGACTGGGGTATAAAATAAATAAGTAAATGTATTAAAAACAAACAAAACCAAACCTCAGTTTTGAAATCCGGTGTGTGTTGCTCACCAATTGGAGCTGTAAAGCACCTACTCAGGCCTCACAGGATGATTAGTTTTAATGTCAACTTGCCACTCATTAGAATCACCTGAATATGAAGCCTGACAAGAATTGTTCCAAAGCCTTAATCAACCTGGGAAGATGCACCTCCAGTGTGGGTAGAACCTTCTGCAAACAGCCCAGATGAAAACTTGCATGGCAGGAGATTTGCCATCTTCCCCTCAGCCACTGAGTTGATTTACTCTGCTTCTCCTTCTCCTCTTCCTCCTCCTCCTCCTGCTGCTGCTGCTGTTGATAGTGAAGAGGATGATGATGATGATGATGATGATGATGATGATGATTCCTTTGCAGATAGAGAAACCAGCTTTTCCAGGTTTCCAGAGTTAAGTACACATCAACAGCTCTCCAGGAACCTCTCATATTTTGGTACCAGATTGGGACTGCTGTAACAGGCATCCCTGTGGATGGAGTGACTACTGGGCTGTCAACCTTCCCAGAGAGACACCCCTGGTGAGACTACCCCAAATGCAAGCTTCTTTCAAATCTTGGCCAGAGTGTTCAATTAAACCAGTTTTATCTATTATAAATTCAGGTACTGAGTCCAGGGAACTGGAGTACCCTCTTGGAGTTATTAGTCTTATTAATATATTATTTTAACAACAGCGAAACACTTGTGCAAGGATGATTTATTAAAGTTTAAAAGAAAACCCATGGACAGGTAATCTGTAAATCTCAACAGCTGCCTGGAGGAGGAGAATGGAGGACAGAAGGAAACAGAGACATGTAGTTTGTCATGGAGGTCAGCCACATGGTGCAGCACTAGCATCCAAAAGAAAAAGACAGATGAGATGGAGAAGGTGAATTATTGTCATTCTGGATCAGACTCAAACAGGCTGACACAGTTGAACATCACTGTGGATCATAGGGATAGCAATAGGGATGGGGATTCTGGGAGGGAAAAGCACATCACCTCACCAAAGCATCAATTATACCTCCTACCTCTTTAACATAGTCAGCTTCACCAGTCTCCTTGAGGGGCTGTTATGTGGCCAGGTAATTGACCTGCCCAACTGTATCAGCTCTGGAAGAGATAACGGCATGTCTTCAACTAGAGAGAGATTCTATTCTTTCTAGTAACAGCATTAACTTTTGTTTTGTTTATTTTTTGATGGAATTGGAATTATTTTTGTGTTTTTCAAACTTATCCCTAAAGGATCATTAAAAAGTTTACTATTGTATTGTTTTTACTGAGGTCTTGATCCTCACCACCTTCTTTTGCAACAACTAATCTATCTGTATCCTGCCATCCTCACCCTAAATTCCAGTTCCCATTTTTCTGTGCTAACAGAACACTGAGTCAGATGTCTGAGCTTCTCAGGGGGTCTCTCCTCACTTTCTTCCCACCCTCATTTTCCCAGGGAACCCAAGATGGTCTCTGCATGTATACCATGCATGTGGGGACTGGTGCTTCCATAAATGCACATTGAGCAAGAAGAATGAGTAGAGATCCCCATTAAAGGCTTGTTTGAGGTCATGAGTATGTCTTCGAATACTTAGCATATTCTCTTTATAACTCCACAGGCTCAAAAAAGTTAAATAACTATTTCTCTAATGTAGAGACTTCCAGCGGAAGGAAGCAGCTTCAGCTCAAGCTGTTGCTTAGAATGTCAGCCTCTTTCCTGCTCTGTGTCTAGTTTGACCTTATGACAGAATTACATGTGCCCTTATGCTCTTAAATTTCTTTTAATAAAATAATATGTAAGAATGTATATATGCATGTATTTGCACAACTGTTTTCTGTTTATATTAGAAAATAACACTTGGAGCCTAAATTTCCTGCTACAACTTTACCTTTCTTACTTTAAGAGCTGACTCTGGGTGTTTTCAGAGAAATTCACTCTAGAAGGGGGCCCCACCCTGAATGTGAGTGGCACCATTCTGAGGGCTTAGGCACTAGACTGAATCAAAAGGAGAAAGCAAGTAGAGTACGTGTATTCATCTCTCTGCTTTGTGACTGCAGATGCTGTGTGACCAAACATTCCATGTTTCTGGCACGATGCTTGCCACTATAATGAAGTATACCACTTTTAATCCATAAGCCAAAATAAACCCATTCTGTCTGGGTATTCATCATGTATTTTGCCACAGAAGTGAGAAAAAGGAATGAAATAAATACTCAATAGATATTGGTAATTTTACCTAGTCCTCCCTACCTGCCTCTAGAACAAGCTGACCCCAAAGCTAGAAAAACAATCTGTTTTAAGAATTACAACTATAATAGCATAGTAGATTTGCTTGTAAACCTGCTCTTTCCATTCCCAGTGACTAGCAGTTTTTCATCAGCATAGCTGCACAGTGAGCATGTCTCCTATGCACAGAAAATGTCAATCTAAAGAACCAATGCCATGCTGATTTATAAAAATGATTTTCACAAAAGTGAGCTATTCTGAAGACTTTTAGGGATTGTTAGAGGAAGAAGAGGTATGGCTGGAAAGAGTTGTAAAAGCTAAAAGCGATCCAGGGATTAAATGGATCACTTAATAAGACTACAGAATCAGACCTAAAAGCTGAATTACTGTAAGATAAGAATGGCTTTTAAAGAATCAAACACTAACTCAGAATTAAAGTACACACCTCACATAAGAAGGAACTTAATTAATTTTAGTGATTATGAATTTCAGTTATATGGACAAAGATAAAAAGTTGATTAAACATTTGCAGATGGCTATGGAAGGAACATAATGAGAAAAGTATTTATACCATCAAAGATAAATAAGTTTCAGACAGAATTTACATGTTCCTGGAAGTAAACCAGCCTCAAGGAGTATGGTTACAAATTGAATGCAGTAGTCTGTCTGTCTTATTAATCCCGTGAACTTACTGTATCTATTTCTTTTTTCTTTTTATTATTTCATGTTCCCTTCTCTTAATATTTTCAATCTGCCTGAGACATTTCCTTCACCACCTGTTTCCCAGAATTGTCCTTCACATTGTCTTTGATATTCTCTTGACCACAGAATGCTTTATCTCCTGTCTGAAATGATATTTTTCTAGACATAGAACCCTAGGTTGGCAGTTCTTTTTGATTACTTAAGAATGTGCCATTATACTTTGGCTTGTTCAAGCTCTTGGTCAGGGTAGCCCAAGAGGCTCCCAAAACAATATAGACTATTATTGATTACCCTTGATTACCTCCCAAAGGCTGAAAGTAAGTTCCTATTCCTGAAGCAATGATGCCATTCAGTGTCAGGATTTAGAGTTTTCTAGCTGGATATGATCTGAAGGCTACTTGCCTTAGAAATAACTTTCATAGGTATTAGAAGTTGATACACAAGCTGCCAAGGGAGGGAATCAACCAGCAGCTCTAACCATTTGTGAACTCTATGAAGCTCAGAAATTACCAGCATGACAAGATATCCCTAAAGATGAAATGGGATGAAATTCATAGATTAGTTGAAACCAATAGCTGTCTAATTGGAACTAAGAACCACTATGCAGTTGGGAAATCATGTATGGTATTAAAAACCTTACCAACTAGCTGGGGATAGTGAGGTCATGGATATCAGAAAAAGTCTACTGCTGCCACAAAGCTAGACAGCATAATTTCTAACAGATTTCTAGTTACAAGGATATGTATAGTTAGGCAAATCTTTGAGAATTATTTTGTTTGCTGTCTACCAAGATGATTAAATATATAAAAATATGTCATTCCTCTAGTTCCATGTGTTCCTGATTCTCTCTTCTTCTTACATTATAACATAAACACTACACTTTTTCCAGCTGTTTCCCTATTTTTCCTTTGTGTATTTATAGTGGACAATTCCTATTAATCCATATCTTACTTTATTAAGATCTAAGATTCAGTCCATTCAGAGTATTTACTTTATTTTTGGTCCTATAATTCCACATTGTTTCTCATTTGTCTTCTGGCTCTTGAGACTTCCTGTACATCCATTCATTTCACAACTTAAAAGATTATTCTAGATTTATCCATGTGTACAGGTATATGTGTGTGTAGATATGTGCATGTGAGTACAGGTACCCTCAGAGGCCAGAAGAGGGCATCAGATTCCCCAGAGATGCAGTTACAGGAGGTAACAGGTGTTGGGAACCTAACTCAGGTCCTCTGTAAAAGCAGCAAGTGCTCTTTATGCTAACACATTTTCCCCACCTCCTTTCAACAACTTTTCATCAATTGTCAAAGCACTGATATGACAGCTGTTGCCATGAGAGGAGGCCCTTTTTGTAGTCCTCAGTCCTAAATAAGTATTTCTTTGAACTACATCTGTCTGCTCTGCACTATCGAACCCAGTTGGAGGGGGGTAAAGGGGTGTCTTAAATATAGATTGATTATACCAGAAATTTAAAGGGTGAACTCACTACCCTTCATGGTACCACAGATTCTGGCATACTCTCTCTCTGTTACAGTGTTTTGTTATTCTCACATATGTTCCACTGTTAGGTTTCATATCTACATTTGGGGAGAGGCACAAAGCAAAAACTGTGCTTATGCCCTCTCCTCTACAATAGCAACAAATCGATTTGCTGTTAAATATCATGCACTTAACATTTGAGACTCATACTCTATGAACACAGACAGCCATTATCTATTCACTCTACTAGCTATTGTTCTTACATTTGTTTCCATCACTGATACATTTGATTTTAAAGCACTCAGTGCCACAGGTCTCCCAATTCCTACTTGTTCAGCCCATTCCATGCCACCTTATTGCCTTCTTATGGCTTGTTGTTGTTTGGACTGATTTTTCCCAACCCACTATTTGGTTCTACTAGCCTCACTATTCTGTATTATTTTATCATGTGTTAGATGATTTCCATGAATACTAGGAAAATATTACTGGCTTATCAAGCCTAAGAATAAACAGACTTTTGTGTGAATATTCTGAGTCCATAGTCTGGAATGAGAGTAGGTAGAGAGTTCTTATCTATGTGCAAGGCATTAGGTTCTATCCTCCATATGACAAGAAAGGGAATTTTAATTTCATGTACCCTTTTCAAATTATATTTTAAATCTGTATACGTTAAACCTTAAAATTCCATGTCAACTGTGCCCATGCCTTTTTATCATTGCTGTTCATTTTATTTCTCCCACATTTACGTTCCTCTGTCTGGTATTATTTTCCACAGGAAGAACTCACACTATTATTATTATTATTATTATTATTATTATTATTATTTGACATTTGTCTCATATTGGTTTTTTGGGGCCTTTTTTTGTCTTTATTTATTTATTTATTTATTTATTTATTTATTTTTTATGTGTTTTAATTTTATACATCAGCCATGGGTTCCCCTGTCCTCCCCACTCCTGTCCCCACCCCTACCTTCCCCCCAGCCCCTCGCCTCCATTCCCATGTCTTCCAGGACCAAGACACCCCTGGGGATTCCTTTAAACGTGGTGGATTCAGTACAGGCAGGTCCTATCCCCTCCTTCCAGGCTCAGCATGTGTCCCTGTGTAAGCCCAAGGTTGATAAATGAAGACCACATGAGAACAGGAATAGGCAGAGTGCTCAAGAGGTCCCCAGAAATGATATATCCTCTGTAGACTGCTGGCAATGGTCGAGAGAAAGCCTGATCTGACCTAGTCTGGTGATAAAATGACTAAACACCCTAACAGTCATCTTGGAACTCTCATCCAATAACTGATGGAAGTAGATGCAGAGATGCTCAGCCAGGCCCCAGGTGGAGATCCAGGTGTCCAACTGTCGAGAAAGAGGAGGGACCTTAAGAGCGTGAATTGTTGAATCCAAGATTGCAAAAAGCACAGGGACAAATAGCCAATCGAATGGAAGCACATGAATTATGAACCAACGGCTGTGGAGCCCCCAGATAGATCAGGCCCTCTGGATAAGTGAGACAATTGAATAGCTTGATCTGTTTGGGAGGCAGACCAGGACCTGTCCTTAGTGCATGAGCTGGCTGTTTGGAACGTTGGGCTCACACTATTATTTTTTAAATGTGAATAGGCTGTTGATAAATCGTCTCAACTTGCCCTCTGAAAACATCACTTTGCCAAAGTAATTTAAAGACTTTCTCCCAAGTTCTGAATTCTATTTTATTTCAGAACTTTGAAGAGGCTGTCCCATCATTTACAGATTTCACTATCTTTTTTTAAAGTCAGTTTTCATTCTGGCTTTTTTTGTACACTGTTCTTTTATATTGGCTTTTTAATCATTTTTGCTACAATGGATATCTAATGGATGATTTGGAGATTTGTTTTGTGATTGTTCTTTTCATATTTTCTACAAAGCTTAACAATGAAGGGGGCAAATACTCTTCTACAGGTTTCACTGAATGTATACAATCAGAAAGGACAAAAAGAAATGTAGCCTTGTAATATGTGACTGAAGCCAGTTGTCCTGAGTAAGTCAGGCATTGGCTGGAAGGTCCTGTGTCCCCTTGATGTGCATGAACAGTTTGAACAAGCAGGAAGGCACCTGGCAGAAGCCTGGTCATTCTCAGGGTATCCAAATGACTGAACATGCCACTCATGTGAGTGATTGCAGCTTCCTTAACATTTATAGTGCCAGCTCTGGCCAGTCCACCATTTTAGATGTATGGAGACAATTAGAATCAGCTCTACTTTCTTACAACATAAGAGCCCTGCTTCCTTAAGCTTTTTCTCAAATCTACTAACAGAAGCCTAAATCTCATGGCCAGCATTTTCTAATATTCTCTTAAAAAGATGCCACATGCTCTCTGTCAGCACAGCAAGCTCTCTGCTCAGCTTGGTTAACTGAAGATGCTGCCCAAGTTGTTTCCCACTGGAGAGTAAGGGCACGTGTATCTACCTGCAAGAAAGTAAAACAACAGCAAAACAACCAAGTCAACTATCCAAGTCAACCAGAAAGTTCATTGCACTTCTTTGGAGGAAGATTTCCATTTTACTTATTTTATTAAATACATTTATTAATTTGTGATTAGTTGAGTATTCTTTTGTAAATGTTTGTGTGCAAAAGTTCTTTTCATGTTTTCCTCTTAAAACATGATATCCTTTATGTATCTTCATGTTGGACTTTGAGTGATTAATAACTATCTAAAATAATATTTTAGGGGTCTGAAGAAATGGCTCAAATATTAAGGTCACTGGCTGTTCTTCCAGAGAACCCAAGTTCAGTTCACAGCACCTACAAAGGTGCTTTACATTGGTCTATAACCCAAGTTACAAAGAAGAAGACACCTTAACCTGACCTCCATAGTCACCAGGTATACATATTGTGCACAGACATATATGCGGGCAAAGCCCCAATACCACCACCACCAACACACATACACACACACACACACACACACACACACACACACTGGCATAAAAGCACAGTGAAAAGTTAATACAATGTAGAATGTGGAAAACAGGGTGTGGAGCCTGATAGCAAAGTCAAACAATTGAATCACTCACTAAGGAGGAATTAATAAAAGTAAATAAAAATAAAATTACTTTATATATTCCCTGAGTTCTTTAAAATGTCCATGTATTCAGTATTCAGAGTCTATATTAGAAATAAATACTATTTTAAAAGAAACTAGGGGCTATGAAGATGACTCAGCACATAAAAGCAGTTGCTCAGCAGCCTAAGTTTGATCCCTAGGAACCACATGTTTGAAGGAGAGAAGACACTCTCAAGTTGTCCTTTGGCCTCCACATGTGTGCTGTGGTCTTCACACTCATACATATATGACCCAAAAAAAGCAATATAATTCAAAATGAAAGTCATGGATTAAATTAATAATTATTAATAAGAGCTAAATTAATTAAATTGAAAGTTACACATCTTCACCTGCCAAGAACATAGGGCAATTATTTTTTTCTCACTTGATTACACTTAAATGGCAAAATAAAATTGTTAGCTTGAAGTACAAAGATACAACATAGAATTTTAAAAAATCCAGAAAATGCAGGGAGGAGGGGATGATATAGGGGGACAAGGAGGTGAATAAAATTGAGATCCATGATGTGAAACTCCCAAAGAGTCAATACAGAAGTTTAAAAAATCAGAAAATGCTAAATATACAAACAAAGATGTATTCCATTATAAAGCTGTGTTAGGTTTTTCTCATCACTGTGACCAAAATGCCAGACAGCAGCAACATGGACAGAAATGTCTGTTTTGGCTCACAGCTTCAGAGAGATGTCAGCCCATCTTGGTGAGGAAGGCAATATGGCAGGAGCAGCTCCATACTGAAAGAAACATGTGGTAGAGGGTCTTCATGTCTTGTCACACCAGGAAGCAGAGAGAATACCACCCAAGAAGAAGACCGGGCTCATAATCATCAAAAGGCCAACTTCCATTGACCTACTTCTCTCACTTGCCTGCCACACTTCCTACAGGTTCAGTAGACTTGCAAAACCATGCAGCATCTGGGGCCAATCATTGAAAACATAATTACGGGAGACATTTCAGATTCAAGCTACAGCACATAATGCTAAATTTACATGAAATGTTTAAACTATAGCTATACTTTCAGAGTGATACCTGATATACAGTGTTGAAAGTTGTAGAATAGTCAAAATGGTCATGTTTCCAAAATCATTGTAGAAACAAAACTATTCAGCTTTATGCAACTAACTCACTAAGCTTGACTCTCAATGAGTGAATTTTTGTATCTTAAATACAATAGGCTATTTGTTCATTCCCTGTAACTTTTGTTAAGGAAATCTAAAACACACTTTTTAAAAGTTAATCTGGTGAGGGGCTCATGAAATCCCATTCCTAGCTGAAGAGCTAATAGTTATTCGATAATTAATGGATGCTAGGGGAAGGAGAGTCAGTTTTCTTGAGAAATGAAGCCCCTGGTAGGTTGTTCATGCTACAGTGGGATGCCCTACACCTGTGCACACACTGGCAGCACTAAATGGACACAGAGCATTTTAAAAAATGAAAATGAAATTGGTAGGGAAATGTAGTAAGGGATATGGAGAGTTTTAGAAGGAAGGGATTTGAACAAAACACTTTGTATCCATGTATGAAATTGAAAAAAAAAATGATATTTTAAAGGGTTAAGCTCTTGACATATACAGAAAATTCTATTTTTTTTATCTTGACAGGCATGATGACAAACCAACAAATATTCTAGAACACACAGAGTTTTCATATTTACTTTTGGTAAAATCTAAGCTGGACCCAAATTTATTGTTAGTCCTTGATAATATTTTTAAATTATTTTCTTAGATTATTTCTATACACGGAGTCCATTTTAATGCCAAATTTCAGTGTAATGTGGCTGAGTAATCTTGAAGGGTCAGAGCACTGAACAGAAATGCTACCCATGTGTAACATCCTTCACCACACCAAGCACAGTATTTAATTCTTTGCTAAGGATAAAAGCCTTTAGGCACATTTAATGGACACCTCTACAAAGTTTCTTTAACTGCAGTTATTCAAAAAGTCATGAAAGTCCATTTACTTACCTTCTGCCACAGAGTAGGAAGTCACTGGGTCCAGTACATTTCACAGCATTTGTAAATCATTGCAACTATGTGTGATGAATTACTTCAACACTGGAACTAAAGCTTGGCAGTTACTTTCAGCACTATCTTAATATACATCGCCAGGGCAACTTAGGGAAGGAAAGGCTTATTTTAGCTCACAAGTTTAAGCAGGGAAAGCATGGCAGCCCTTATACCCATGAAGGGCTGCTTATCCAAGACAGTAGAGTATGAGGAGGCTTGCTCATTTTCAGTATGGTGGATCAGACATGGAGCAGTCTATAAACCTCAAGTCCATTTCTTTAGGCTCTGCATATGCTAACTTAGCTCCATGTCCAAAGGCCCCACAGGCCACTGAGAAAGTGCTGGCAGTATATCAGACATAGCCTACATCACATGAGCCCTTGAAGGACACATCAAACCAGAACATAAATCTCAACTTTGTTCATGAGCTTTTATTTTCTAATATACCATGCTTCTCACAAGAATCGCTAGTCCCTAGCCCTGCAGTGGTGGTGTATGCCTTTATTCCCAGAACTTGGGAGGCAGAGGTAGGTAGATGTCTGAGTTCAAAGCTAGCCTAGGCAGAGAGTGAGTTCCAGGACAACCAGGGCTACCTAGAGAAATCCTTTCTCAAAAAAGAAACGAAGCAAATCAAAGCAATGCAAAACAAAATAGCTAGTCCCACAGTTTATCAGAATACATTTAGTCAAGATACTTAGGTGCTGCTGGAACCTCAACCTCTTAAATAACTCAATAGTCATGGAGAAACACATGAAGTTAAGCAGCAGAAATAATAGAAAGCTTTTCTCTAACCACTCCAAGTTCCTTTTACATTTGTGTGGATTCGGGCACTGTAGAGGGTGTGGAATTGAATGTCTCCACATTAAGGTTATATACACACACTGAGGGTGAATGAGACCAGAAACGAATGACCACATCTATCACTATGGGTTTCACACCCAGTTACTGGTTGGTCAGAAGTAACAGAGGGGGACAATTTGACTTTTCAACAACAATCATTTTTGAATGCCAAGCTTACCAAAGGAAGGAAAGACAGCCTATTTCCCAAGTGGGATTTACCTTCCTGCAGGGCAGCAATTTTCACATCCACACAGTTTTCATAGCTATACAACCCCTAATACAAAGCTGAAAGCATAGACAGCTCTCGCTTAAGAAAATTTACTTGAAATATTTTTGTAATAACTTCAGAACTTTAGAGGCAAGCTAGGAGCAAAGTGGCTATTACTACTACCAAGAGAATTACAGTAAAGTCTCTTTTAAGCATTTATCCCTACATTTGCCTTACCTTTCATGGCAAGCTGAATTCTATATACCACATAAGATGTAGACACAGTAATTCTTTGACAAACTATTTTCTTGAGGAAAATTTTGATACAATATTAATTTCTAGTTTAACGATTCAAAAAAAAAAGTGAAAATAAGTGAGAGAAATTTTTTGAGTTCCAATAAGAGAACTCACTGTTTAATAATTGAAGGTCTGTAGAGATGGACTCCTGTGCAGGTAAAGAAAAACATCAGAAACTCCAGAAATGTCAGGGCAATGTGGTTATAAATTGGTGCTGAGTCAAGAATCAGTTTATAAATTGCCTCAGATACAGCTGTTCCTGTTACACTTAGCTGCTTCCAGAACTCAGAAAGTAATGAGACCTTTAGATTTAAAAATCACTTTAAAGCAATAAAAAGGCATTGGAAAGGAAATAATGTGTAATGGAACAATAGTTATATGGCTTTTCAAAAACAAAATATTGATGATTTTATATATATGCATGCAGATATAGATGATAATACTATAAAAATTGATTCACGCACATAATGAACATATCTGCATGCATATACAATGATAATATAATTAAATGATGGCTAAATACAATATACTATGTAAACACAGGTGTGTGTGTGTGTGTGTGTGTGTGTGTGTGTGTGTGCACATTTTAAACTATGCTCTCTGTGTATCTTCTTGTATAAAAACTACTCCTCCTGCTTATTGGTTTTCATACAACTTAGGTAAAACCTACTAGTCATCCCTTAAGTTAGATTTCTTTTTTGGCTCTTATTCTTTGGTACACCTAATCTTCCTACCTTTATCCTCATAAAGCTAGAGTCACACTTTTACACCAGCATGCAGGATTTTATAGTCTTTAACATTCATTAAAAAAAGTATTTCCTTTGGCTCCTGGGCTTCTGTGACTCAGGTTCTCCACCAAGCTCTCCAAGTCCCTGGTTATGTGTTCTCCAATTTTCTGTGAATTGTCTCTGAATAGTCAGGATCATTGCATTTGAAACATAATTCAAAACATAAGATACATTCAATGTTATCTTGGAATAGAAATCAAATACTTCATGTTTTGGAAAAATCTGAATTTTAGTTATTGGAAGAATATTATTATAAAGATGGATTTTATATGAAATATAAAATCAGATATGAACAAACATGTAAATCTCCACTTTATCAACAAATGTTGGAGATGTGTTTAACCAGGTCAGATCTGCTCCTAACACTGGAATTATTGAAGAGGTGGACTCAATTCAAATTTATGACCATATATTTCCACAAGACAAAAAAAGTGTGAATAGGCCATTAGAAAGCAAGATATAGCCTGGGGAGATTGATCAGTGGGTAGAGTACTTCTGTGATACTGTACAGTCTTGAACACAGATCTTCTGAACCACATAAAATTTAAAAGGATAGTGCATGTCTCTGATACCATTGATCCTCCAGCTTGGTAGGAGGTACAGGCAGGTGAATCCCCAGAGGCTGCTGTGCCACCTAGTGTGGTATGCACAGAAGGACTTATATGTAAAGAGGTGGGAGGCAAAGGCAATCAAGTGAGCCATCCTTTGACTTCCAGATATGTACCATGGCACAAGTGTGCCTGCACTTACACACATGAAAATACATATGCGTGTGCGTGCGCGTGCACACGCACACACACACACACACACACACACACACACAGAGAGACAGAAACAGAGACAGAGAGACAGAGACAGACAGAGACAGATACAGAGATTTTAAAAAGCAAGACAAAATGGAATGATACTTCTCATACATCCCTGAGATCTCCCTACTTTCACATGAATGCTCCATCAATAGGAGGAATTGCAACCAAAGGTTGTGAAGAACCCTTTAGTACAAGGGACTCAGAGTCATAGCCTCACAACCTTTCCTGGAAGTTGGCTGACAAAGGAACCACACCATTTCCATTGACTACCTACCAGCCCAGGAATGAAGTTTTAGCTCTGCTCTTATTACACAATGCTCTTCATGTACTATTCCTTTACCTAGTATCAGATCAGTGGACTACCACAAACTGTGACTCTTGATATAACAATAAAAGCTTTGTAAATTAGAGGTGCAGCATGTGGAGAATCAGAATCACAGAAAACTCATCTTGGCAACACCAATGATTTCAAGAAAGCATTTAACATTAATTCTATTTCATTTTCTCATCACTTAAATTAGGTGAAGCCACATGGTAATTGACTTGTCTGCAAACAGTAACATCATACCTAAAAGGCATTTTAATCTATATCAAGGTACACATATTAAAGCAGAAGGCCCAGTCTACCCTGTCATCTCATCTGCTTCACTAAATAACTGTGTTTTGCAGTACAGCCATGTCTGTGCCAGGAAGACTGTGGCTGCTTTACCTGCAAGGCCTAAATTGAGAACTTGTTACAGAGGTTGTACAACCCTAAAAGTTCAAAGCATTTACCATCCAGCCCTCAATAGGAAATGTTTTCTGACCCACAAATCTATAAGACTCCACTTGTGGTAATCTGATGTCTTTGGAGATCAGTTTCCTATCTCCATTCATTTCTATACACACCTTTAATGTACCATCAGTAGCACAGCCTCCCACCCCAGTATTTATTTCTACATCCTCTGCTTTTATCGAGTAGAGGGCAGGTGCCTAAAAATCCATATTATCCACAAATAAGCCCCCTTCTTGAGTGGCAGAGTCTCAGTTGTTATATACCCAAGTTATAACTGCCTGCATAATAAAATGGAATTAAAATGAGATTTTCTGCTAACTATTCACTATTTATTTAGCTGGTAATACATTTGAGTTCTTAATATTATTCCTTGTATTCTGGGAGTTCCCCTCAGGGCTTAGCTGTGGATCTCTGCATCTGTTTCCATCAGCTACTGAATGATCTATGATGACAACTAGGGTAGTAACCAATCTACAGGAGAAGGCCAGTTCAAGCACCCTCTCCACTATTGCTTGGAATCTTAGCTGGGTTCATCCTTACGGGTTCCTGGGAATTTCCCTAGCACCAGGTTCCTACCTAACCCCATATGGCTTCCCCTGTCAAGATATCACTTTCCTTGCCCTCTATCTCTGTGGAGGAGGGAATTAGATGAGTAAAGGGGTCAAGGTCATAATGGAGAAACCCACAGAGACAGCTGAACTGAGCTAGTTGGAGCTCACTGACTCTAGACTCACAGTTGGGGAACCTGCATGGGACCAAACTAGGCCCTCTGAATGTGGGTGACAGTTGTATGGCTTGGGCAGTATGTGGGGCCACTGACAATGGGACCAGGATTTACCCCTAGTGCATGAGCTGGCTTTTTGGAGCCCATTCCCTGTGAAGGGAGTCCTTGCTCAGCCTTGATGGGGTGGAGGTGGTTTGGTGCTGCCTCAACTTTATATGCCAGACTTTGTTGACTCACCATGGGAGGAGGCTTTACCCTCTCTGAGGAGAGAATGGGGGTGGGGAGTGGAGGAGATGTGGGGGGTGAGTGGGAGGAGGGGAAGAAGGGGAACTGTTTCTGGTATGTAAAGCAGAAGAAAAACTTTTAAATTAAAAAAGTATTATTTCCCGTAAAACATTTATATCAACACCCAAATGCAATAATTACAACTTTGAGTTCTCATTCACAATTAAGCTACTAACACCAGCTTCTTAAAACTGCCATGTATACAATAAATATTCAAAGGACATTTTCTTAATAAACAAGTAAATTAAGAGAAAGAGTGAATAATTGCCAAAGAAAATTTGACTTTATCGGTTACTCAGATTAAATTCTCAAGTCAACCTGTTATTTCATGTATCTTGTATCACAATCAAGTTTTCTGACAGTTAAGTTGTAAACTTCCTGGAACTGAGTCTCTAGACTTTTCTCTATTAGTAACTGCCTCCATTTCCTTTTTCCTAGAAAAGCCCATTAGATATTCTTCTAGCATGCTTCTCTGTTTCTGTGAAAAACTCTGACCAGAAGCAACTTGAGGGAGGCAAGGGTTTGATGCACATTACTCTTTATAGTCCTTCACTGGGAAGCCAAGGCAGGAACTCAAGGCAAGAGACCACAGGGGAGCAATGCTTACTTACTTACTCACTTCATTACCTCTCTTATACCCCAGATCCCATTGCCCAGGGATGCTACTGCCCACAGAGAGCTGGGCATTCCTATACCAGTTAGCAATCAAGAAAATGTCCCATGGACATGCCCACAGGCTAGTCAAGTGCCAGCAAGTTTTAAATTGTGATTCCCTCTCCCTAGAAATATTTAGACTGAAGCTGACAAAATAATCAGCACAGATACCTGCATGTATGCCACAATTTCCACAGCACCTGGTCACAGAAATCTACAGTACCTGAAGAATAGATCTTAATCTATCCGCAACAGATATATAAAGTAGTTAATAAGCAGACCAATGAATTGATGTGCTTCTCAAAAGAATTACAGATGACAACTAAACACACACACACACACACACACACACACACACACACACACACACAATTCAACATCCTTAGCCATAAGGGAAATAAAAATCAAAATTGCATTGAAATTCTTCCTCAAACCACTCAGAATCATGATTTTTGAGAAGACAAGAATAATTTATGGAGAATATATAAAACTAAGAACTCTTATATGGCATAGATAGGAATGTAAATTTGTGTAGCCAATATGGAGATCAGCATGGAAATTCCTTTAAAAACTGGCCATATGTTTCAGCCTTCCCACTTCTTGATATAAACTCCTAGAAATCAAGGTCAGCAAGCAATAGAGTGATCTGCATTCCCATGTCTATTGTGGCTTCACTCCCAGGAGCCCAGCTTTGGCACCAGTATAGGCAGGCCACATCCATAGTGATCTGTTAGCAGGCTGGCAAATTACAACAGAGACATGTAACTGGGCAAAATAAGAAAGAAAACCTGCCTTTATTTACTATCTCCTCCATGTCAAAGTTCTGTGAAGATGCTTTCTTCATTGATGTTCTCAAATCTTTACCAAAAATAGGACTGATATTTTACTACTGGAAAATTCCATCTTTTTTGTCTTTTTTGAGACAGGGTTTCCTTGTGTTATAGCTCTGGCTCTCCTAGAACTCACTCTGTAGACCAGGCTGGCTTCAAAATCATAGAGATCTACCACCTAAGTACCTAGGGCTAAGATTAAAGGTGTGTACCACCACTGTCTGGTGAAAATTCCATTTTATAAGCCAAAGCTAGACTGGGAGGATGGCTCAGCAGTCAAGGACACACACTGCTCTTATAGACACTCTGAGTTTGGTTTGCACCATCTGCCAGACAGCTCAGAACTACCTATAAGTCCTGCTCCAGAGGATCCAATGGCTCTGAGTGTCCCTGCACATATATGCACATATGCATACAGACATAAACAGATTTAAATAAAATGTGAAAACATAAAAATAACACAAGAATATTTCCCTTGATGCGTAGGGAAATTAGTAATACTTTAGTGAGTGGCAAGCAAAGGTGAGGTCCAAGCACAGCTCTGACCCTGAAGCCCACTTCCTTCCTCTTAGACTACACATCTTCACTGCCATTTCTCTCTCTCTCTCTCTCTCTCTCTCTCTCTCTCTCACTCACACACACACACACACACACACACACACACACACACACACACACACGTGCATGCCAACTGTATGCCTATAAAATTTCAGCAAATAATAGCAGACAAAATAAAACAGTTTGTTTATATCATTCCTGTGAAAATTATTTAGTATGTACAATATGATCATTGCTCATGGTAATTCTTCCTTTGAGAAACATTGTGATTAGAGAAGGTTGATTTGGATCCCCTATGAACTTTTTAGAAATGTGGAATGTGTCTGGCTTCACCATATATTTGTGGAATCAGCAATCATCATTAGATAATCTCCTGTCACTTAATATACATTAATATTGATGATAACTCAGTCCAAGTCAATGAAATGATTTCTAATGATATTATCCTACATTCATATATCAGTGCCTAACCCAGGCACCATCAGAGAGGCTTCCATGGCAGCTTATGGAAGCAGATGTAGAGATCAGAGCTCAGGAAACCCTTCAGAAGATGGGGAGGAAAGATTGTAGGGGTTGAGGACACCATGAAAACATGAGCTGCAAAATCAACTAAGCAATGCTCAGAGGAGCTCACAGAGACTGAAGTGGAAATCATAGAGCTTGCATGGGTCTGCACTAGGTCCTCTGCATAGTTTTTGAGGTTCCACATGCAATATAAAAGATGTTACATTTGTCCTTCAGAGCCTATCTCATTTTGTTTAATAAAATTATCTCCAGAGTTTTATACACTTTTCTACAACTACAATTTCAGTTTGTCTTACAATAATAAATATCTGCTTTGGACTCCAAACTGAATGCAAATTCATGCCCAATGTAATTTACCATCATGTAAATACACATGAGGTAAAATGCTAATGCTTTCAATTCAAAAGAATCTAATTATTTAAGAATATATGAATAAGTTTTATGACATTAAGTTCTCAGAGGTTCCCAAGACAAGCTTCATCTGTGACACCACAGGATGTACATTCTAGGAAGAACAGACAATAGCTAATTTAACTTTAAAACATTACAACCATATGAAATGGTAGACTGTACTATATCTTCAAATGTTTTGAATGTACTCTGACTGCATTCAATGCCCCTCCCACTGCCCTGCATTGAAAACTACCTCTTCATGTGGCCCTCTGTTATCCTTGAAGTAAGTTCTGCTCCATTTTCCCATCTGATTTCTAAACCTAAGTTCCACATGAAAGAGAAAACACCTGGTAGTTATTTTTCTGAGTTTGTCTTGTTTGACTTAACATGGTGATCTATAGTTTGATTCATTTGCCTACAAATAGCTACAAATAACATAGTTCTGCTTTGGATAACTGAATAATACTCTATATTCTATGTATACTGTGTTTTCTTCCTCCAGTCATCTGATAATAGGCAGGTAAACTGGTTTCTTTCCTTGGCTGTTATAAACAATGCAGACATAAACACAAAGTGTGCAGATAAATTTGCTTAGATTCCTTCAGACACAAACCCAGAGCTTATACACTTTTGCATGTGGCTGTGATAATATACAACTCCAAGAATGAGTAAGACTCCTTCCCACGTATCCTTACCAGCATACACTATTGTTTGTTTTGTTGATGATAGCCATTCTGATTGGAGACAGTTTTATGTTTCCCAGGAAGCTAACGATGTTGAACATGTTTCCCATAGCTTGTTTTTGCTATTTGTATTTCTTGAGAACTGTCTGTTGTCTATGTATTGATTACATTTTTGTATTTTTTGAGTATTTTATAAATTGTATTTATTAAACCCATTACATGAATAACTGACAGATATTTTTCCTTTCTGGAAGGGAAGAAATTTCTTAACACTGAATTTTTTTTATTATATTTGTGTTTTAATTTTACACATCAGCCATGGGTTCCCCTGTCCTCCCCCGTCCTGCCCCCACCCCACCTTCCCCCCATCCCTTCTCCTCTATTCCCATCTCCTCCAGGGCCAAGACTCCCCTGGGGATTCATTTAAAACCAGTAGATTCAGTACAGGCAGGTCCAGTTCCCTCCTTCCAGGCTGAGCAAAGTGTCCCTGTGTAAGCCCAAGGTTCCAAACAGCCAGCTCATGCACTAAGAACAGGTCCCGGTCCCACTGCCTGGATGCCTCCCAAATAGTTCAAGCTATTCAATTGTCTCACTTATCCAGAGGGCCTGCTCCTGCTGGGGGCTCCACAGCCTTTGGTTCATAATTCATGTGCTTCCATTCATTTGGCTATTTGTCCCTGTGCTTTTTCCAATCTTGGGCTCAACAGTCCCTCCTCTTTTTCGCCAGTTGGACACATGGAGCTCCACCTGGGGCCTCGCTGAGGATCTCTGCATCCACTTCCATCAGTTATTGGATGAGAGTTCCAGCACGACTGTTAGGGTGTTTGGCCATCTGATCACCAAACTAGGTCAGATCAGGCTTTCTCTCAACCATTGCCAGCAGTCTACAGAGGATGCATCATTGTGGATTTAAGGGGACCTCTCCAGCACTCTGCCTATTCCTGTTCTCATATGGTCATCATTTATCATGGTCTGTTATTCCTTGTTCTCCCTTTCTGTTCTTGATCCATCTGGGATATCCTGCTCCCCTAAGCTTTCTTTCCCTCAAACCTTGCCCTTCATTACTCCCACTGTTGTCCAGGTTGTTCATGTAGATCTCATCCATTTCTCTGTCATTGGGTGATCCCTGTGTCTTTTCTAGGGTCCCATTTTCTACGTAGCCTCCCTGGAGTTGTGTAGCAGTCTATTCATCTTTGTTTTATAACTAGTATCCTCCTAAGAGTGAGTACATACCATGTTTGTCCTTCTGAGTCTGGGTTAGTTCACTCAGGATGATTTTTTCTAGATCCATCCATTTGCTTGCAAACCTCATGATGTCATTGTTTTTCTCTGCTGAGTAGTACTCCATTGTGTATATGTACCATATTTTCTTTATCCATTCTTCAGTTGAAGGGCATATAGGTTGTTTCAAGGTTCATTTTGAGTTTGAAAACTTTGTAAATTTTAAGCATTAACATTTTTTTCAAAAATTTCTATGTGCTGAGTTCTTGGATCCATAATTGAAAAACTTTCCCATGGCTATATATCACCAAGTTTCCTTCATTTCCTCTAGCAGTTTCAGAGATTTGGGTCTCAGGTGGAGGATTTTGATATATTTTAAGATTATTTTTGTTAGAGAGTAAGAAATATAGTTTCTGTTTTTCCATATGTAGGTACCCTGTTTTCTCAGCACCACTGGTTGAAGAAACCATTTATTCTCCAAATTATCTTGTAGACCCCATCTTAGTTTTATTTCTGTGTCTATGATAAAATGTCTTGGCCAAAAGCAACTTAGGGAAGGAAGGTTTGATTTTGTGCTATTCTAAGGTCCTGTCCATCATGGCAGAGAAACCAGGTGCTCCCTGAGGTTCCTTACAAGTTCACAACACAGTGGAGAGCAGAAAGAAATGCGCATGCGTGCTTGCTCAGTTGCCTCCAACTTCTCTTATGAAGTGCAGAACCCCTTGTATAAGGCATGGTGCTGCCAACAGTAGGCTGGGTCTTCCTACAACAATTAACAATGAAGACAATCCCCACAGACATACGAAAGGAAAAAATAATAGTAAAAGCAAGAAACAAAAAAATGTGAAAAATAACAAACAAGCCTAAATACAAGAAAAAAGAGCAGTAAAGGAAAAGAATGTGAAAAAGAAGAAAATAGCAAGAGACAAATAGGATCACAAAATAAAAAATATAAAATAAAAGCATGATGATAAGGAGAGGGATAACAACAGAAACACAGGTTTTTGAAATGTAGTAAAAAAATATTAAATTTTATATAGTTTTTGGTTAAGACTGAGAACCGAGGAAATTCTGTTCCACCTCCTCTAAAATAGGAATTTTTGCAGGTCTGAGAGCCAGGGGTAGGAAGAGGAGTGTACCATGCCCGGAGTCTTTTACCGTCCCATCCTGTTCTCACGGTACTTGCTGCTGCTGAACATAAACTGTTCTGACACTCAGTTGGCCAAGGGGCCATCTTCAATTTCTCCACCACACTTACCTTCCAAGAGTCTTTTCTCTGTACATTTGAAGTTGTTTCAGCTTCTGTGGCCTTTGGGAAGGGGTTCTTTCTCACTCCAGAGACCCATCCCAGCTCATGCACTCATGGGTGCCAACTATTCAAGCTGAGGCTAGTAGCCTAGTACACTGGGTATGAGGGGGAAAACAGAGCAAAGATCTACTTTGGAGGGCAAGGTCTGAAGCAACGACCTGCACTGAGCTGGTCTCTGCTCCTTGAGGTCCTTCCTAGCAAACCACCCTGTAGAGGGAGGTGGCTGCAAAAATCAGACAATTCACGGAGGTTAAGCTTAGAGCTCTTAGATCTGCACAGCAGCAAAGTATCCAGGGCAGAAGGCAGTTCTGAATATCCAACAGTCAGCTGGCCACAAGCCCAAGGTTCTTAGACTCCACAGATAGCAAGTTATGGAACTCACTCTTTCCCACAGTGGTGTGACCACTGTTTGCCTTTCCTTTCATAGCCAAAATCCTGCTTCCCTCACACATGTTGTTCCCTAACCAGTTCCTTACACAATCATTTCCCCAGTTTGCTCTCTTTGGATTCCTATTGCAATAGTCTGGCAGTGGAAATGGAACCCTTGTTTCTTCCCTCACATCTCTGAGCATGCCAAAACTCACTTTAGTTCCTAGTCCCGCTCTCTTTGTGTTTACAGAATTTTATTTATATCTCTGAGCATGCCAAAACTCACTTTAGTTCCTAGTCCCGCTCTCTTTGTGTTTACAGAATTTTACTTATAAGCCAGGCTCTCTGTAAAATTGTCTTTAGTAATTGTTCAGCTGAGATGAAAAAGAAAAGGACAGATTTGGGGTTCAAATAAATATTCATTTCCTTCTCTAAGAACATTTGACTATAATACAAATAATGTCATACCTTTTCAAAGGAAAGGAGACCCGACCATTCTAGACACTGTGCTGGGAAATCTCCCTTGGTTTCATTTGCAAGTGTTTTCATAACCATCTTGCCAAAGTACATTTACAGAGCTTTTGTCTACAATATTATGTGAATTTTATACATTTATTATTTCATTTTATCCCAGGCCTTTATGAACTTACAAATTATTATTCTGTTATAACCAAAAGACTGAGGTTTTGTGAATGTAAATAAGTATATTCAACAACTAAAGGCCAGTTGGGTAATAAAATTTAAATTTTATCAGACAGTGGATACCTGACCCTAATCATTGTTTGCTTATTATTTTGCTTGGAAAAGCCCAGAGGTTATATATAAAGCCAGGGAAAAATAACTCATCCTATTCTCCTACACCAAGGACATAATAAGTATGTTTTATTCTGGTCAGGAAAAACAAGGGAGACTTCAAGTATGTAAGGTCCTGATACAAGAGCTACTTTCAAAAGATAAATGAATTTTCCATACTTTTACCAGAGTTCCACTCTATCATAATAAGTCTCTTTTATTCTATTAATGTTTACCATCTGTCAGATGCTGTTAGTAGTCTGGTGAGACAAAGCTATTTGAAGAGCCGGCCACATGGGATTTCTAATACAAATTATAATGACTGCCAATACAGGTGATGTTAAAGTACAGAAAAAGATTACTCATATTCAAGGTAAGACATTTCTAAAATGAGTGGGTCACACAACAGCACTTCTGGACTATATCAGATATAATAGTTTATCAACTAGATTCTAAGATACAGCCTGAAATCATATAGTTTGGACATAATTTATTTGTTAATATTTTAATTATTCATTTTAAACAATGAACTTAAATTTATCATGGCTGTCCTATTTTAAGATAGCCTTGAAAAAAAAAAGTTCTACAATTCATATACCACTGGTGGTGCTGGAACACAATTATTTCAGGTCAAACCCCAGCAGGGAAGACAGATTTCTTTCTTTAAGGTTTGATCTATGTAGTTCTAAAGTCAAAAGGCCTCTCTGAAGAGAGTAAATTGCCCTTGATCCAAGCTTCCAAGGAAGAGAAAGAAAGTAAATTCTGAGTTGATTTGAAGAAAGGCAAGCTAATGCTGGACAAATTTTGCAGCTACAAACAGGGCACAGAACCTAATGCCTTTCACTGCTCAACAAAATAAAACTCCAAGTTGAAATCTAAAAATAGATTCCACAACTTGGCCATGTCACACAAAGGTTAGGATAAATTGTTAGGAGTATAAACAGACATGATTGCTTTGTTTTCTGTGGAGTTGCAGAGGAACGAGGAGTACAAAATAAGATCTAAGCCATGAAGGTTAAAGGATCAAAACTTCTAAGACCACATTCATTGCATTATACAGTATTCCAAATATCAGCCTTCAGATTTGCATGTAAGGAAATACAATTTCAAATTGTATCTTTATATCTCTGCCATCACTCAAGTAACGACCTACCAACTGCTTGGCATTCAGTGTGATTACATTGTCTTGTTTCATCTGAAATATAATAAATGAATTCCAGCAGAAGTTTCAGAAACATGTTTCTAGGAATTGGTAACAACTGCAACATGTAAGAAATCTACACAAGGTTGATATTTTTACCTAATATATGACAATGTGGAGCACATATTGACAAAAAAATGCAGCCAGTTATTTAGTGGGATGTGATAATATAAAACTCATGCTTTTTAAAAAGACAATATGATGGTCTGCATTTACATACCCAGTACTTCTCATGTTTACATTCTTAACCATTATCTCAGAATGCATCTATATTAGAAGAAATTAACATTAAGAATAAGATAAAGTAAAGCTATTCAGTTGGGCCTCAATTCTAAATTGATGATGGATGTTCTTCTTAGAAGGAATCAGGGTTCAGATACCTGCTGTGATAAGACTATCTTGGGCAGACACAGGAGAAGGCAGCCACGTGAACACCAAATTAAGAGGATTCCTAAATTCTAGTTTTATTTCTGTTGCCGTGATAAAAAACCACCCTCATCAAATGGCAACACAGAGAAGGAAAGTATTTATTTGGCTTATGATGCCAAGATATGGTTCATCATTGAAGGGATTTCAAGACATATGCTCTAGCAGCCAATCATACCATATCCACAGCCAAGCAGTGAGAGATTTGCATGCATCCATGCTGCCCATGTGCTGCTGCTGCTGCTGCTTAGCTAGGTTTCTTCATTATAACACAGTAACTGGCTGAGCTCATGGAGTGTTGCTGCATACATTCATAGTGAGTCTTCCTACTCGTCCTTATTTGCATTCTATTGTGATAACAAATCATGACCAAAAGCAACTTAGAGAAGAAAAGCTTTATTTGGTTAACACTCCAACATCATGGGCCATCATTGAGAGGAGAGCAAGAACCTGCTTTCTTATATACCTCAGGATCATCTTCCCAGGGATGACATCACCCACAATGAGCTGGAATCTTCCTTCAATACCAAGCATTTACAAGAAATGAATGCCAATCCGATAGAAGTGTTTTCTCAGATGAGTTTCTCTCTTTTCAGATGACTCTTATGACAAGTTGACAAACTAACTAGCAAGACAATGCTCCCAATATTACCACAGGCCAACATCATCATAATAATTCCTCAATTGAGACTCCCTTTTCAGGTTATCATAGGTTGGATGAAGCAAGTAGATATTGAAAACTAACATTCTCAATAGCATACTTCTGACTTACAGAATGGTGAGAAGTCTTTCTTTGTTTAGGTTACCTAGTCTGTGCTCTTGTTTATAATAACCTTCACAACCATCAAAAACACATCATGTGAATAAAGGCAAGCAGCAAGCAGCATAACTACACACGGTGATGCATCCAGAAAAGCGGGAGAGCAACTACAATCAGAGCTAATGCTAATTGTTACTCATGATCTAAGCAATTAACCCCACTAGCATTGTTTACATAATTAGTCTACATTTGCTTCCATATCCAAAGTTTATATTCCCTCATCTGGCCTGCATATTTCTCAAGGATAAACCTAATCATGGTCACCATTAATGTGCAGAACCCAGAGAGGAACCTGGCAATTACCTAGATGCTGCATGATTAAGCTGGACCTTTGACCTGAAGAGCCATGCCATAGAACTCTGTTTGTGGCAAAGAAGAAGCACCAAGTTGACCCCAGGCCATTAGAACATGCCACAATGTGACCCCTGCCTTGAAAAATCACGATTTTCTTCAGTGTTGGAAGAGTTATATGTTTTAGTGCTCACACATCCTCCAGATAACTTCCCACTTGACTTCAATGGTAGACAGGTAGTACTGGGGATACTGGCTCTGTCTTCCTGACACACTGAGCATTTAGTCACAGATGAGAAATAAGCAGGATAGTACAATTGAATGTATTTTGTAAAGCATTTTTTAATGAGATTTGACATTTCTGGGACCAAACCCAATGTTTTACCATTTCTGGCAAGTATTTGTTAAAAACTGGAAGGCATGCATGATCAAAGATAAATGACAGATAATGAACATGCTGCACTGGAAATCAAATGAACACATGCATTTTCTTCCAAATCCCACAGCAATGTTCAGGCCCAGCTACAGCTGTGGGAATGAAGCTCAAAAGTTCACTAAGAATAACTTCTATAATTTCTTAGACATTGTTTCATTTTTCTTGTAATTCTTCCAACCACAGAGTATGATATCAACCTTCCTGGGAACCTCCCATTAAACTGTAAGTTATAGGCTAAAGAATATCAAAGAAAGATAAAGAATCTTGCACTTATATGAAATACAGTGTGTGCCTGTGATATAAGCAAGAGTGTATTCACTCCATACTTATATTCGCTTTGAATATAACCTCTAGAATTTTCTTCCTGTCCTATAAAACCTCAATGCCAAAATCCATGGTGTCTAATACATCTGTCTCATTTACACATGACTTTAGACCATGCATCTTTTTGCATCTAAATTAGCTTGTCCTAGTTACAGGTTAGAGTAGAAAAAAAACCACAATATTTTTTACCATACTTATGGCAGTTGTTTATAATTATGTTGAGTTTTTGCATCATTTTAGGATATTTTTAACACCTGGAATGTGACAGTACTTTGTAAAGATTTATTTCATTTTATTATATGGGTATGAGTGCTTTTCTTGAGTTTATGTATGTGTACCACATGTATGCCCAGTGCCTACAGAACACAAAAGAGGGCACCATGTCCCTTGGGTCTGGAGTTAGTTACAGATGGTGATGAGCCATCATGTGCGTGCTGGGAACCAAACATGGCTCCTTTGTAGGAGCAGCAATTGTCCTAACCACTATGCTATCTCCCCAGCCCTATGATAGTAATTTTTTGAACAAAAACTAAGTTAACAAAATATGTCAGCTAAAAATGTCCTTTTGCAACTTATTCATTCAAACTGGCATTTTTTTAAAGTGCATAACTACCTTGAACTCAGAATTTGGGGTGATAGCTTCATACAAAATACACACCCACACCCACACACACACGCACACACGCACGCACACATGTACGCACACACGCACACACAAACATAAAATCATTCACCACAGAATGCTATTTGTTTTAATCTCACACTGATTTACATACTCCCATAAGGCCCCATTGGATGCTTGAAATCCCACACCCACAATCATCTCCACAAATTCCATAGCCTTACTTCTTTCTGGGTCAGCACATCCTCAAATCCACGGTGCCACAATGGCATCAGCAGAAAGCAATTATCATTATTTCTCTCAGCTCCATTTGTATCCATAATTATCTCAAAATATAAAGGTTAATTTAAAAAAGTAATTAGTCTGATAAAATAACAACTTAGGTTATAAAGCAGGACTGCAAAGCAGTGAGAATTGCCTGTGTTTGCTGCAAAAACAGGAATTTCAGTTTAGCTGAATGAACACATTCCATGCTAATCATACTCATTTGAACCGCATCATTCTATGAAAATTGGTGTAATATCATACAGCTTAGCTTTGTCCTTAGATTCCTCTTCACTTGGATTATTTCTGGAAGATTCTATATTTCCAAACTGAGCAGGTTGTACAAGGATACTTGAATACAAATACCTCAAATTAGAATATATGGCAAATAATCGTTTAATTACAAAACAAGCACAATTACTATACTGTAGTAACTTATCTAAACTGAAAAAAAAATACTTCACTATTTTCCAAATTCTAGTATGTCATAAATCTGATTCAGATTCATCGAACAATCTGAAGTATAAGTAGGCTTACTGCCACAATTACATTGACTCAAATTCAGGCAAGAATTTCAGTTAGTGAAACCCAATGTGAAGAAGGACATATAGTAGTACTTTGCATATAGATCAAGTTTCCTAGCATGAAGCACCTTTCCTATGAACTCCTGCATCTCCAGACAGTTTCCAAGTAACACAATGACCATGGGCTGCTCAGGCTTCACAGTGTGAGAGCCTGAACTGCTTCTTCTTCCTGCCAGATGAAAAAAGGTAACTGAAAAATCAGCTTGAGTATGCACGATAGATTTAAGCCAGATTTCTTCCCAAATATATGGAGAGAATGCTGCCGAACTGAAGAGAATAATTAGCCAGTGCTCTCCTGACTTTCTTCCACTTGTAAGATAGATTTCTCTCGTAACTCCAAATGGGAAGATTGCAAAATCTTACTTTCCCTGGCATCTATAAAACCAAAGAAAATCATAAAATTGGTTTCCTACTTAAAATTCTCTGAAGAAAGTCCCTTCTATAGTCTGGCTAATACACTTGTGAACATGTTCCCCAAAGTACTCTGCAGTGTTAGACAGAGTTCAAGTCCATCTGAGCTAGAAGAGTACTGTTTTCAACAGTTGTGATTTCTGTTCTGGAGTGTGACTTGGTATGACTCAGTTCTGCATTATCTAAGGGGAAGTGTGAGTTCGCCATCCAGGTGTAAAGTTTTATGTAAGATTAATGAGTCTTAAACGAAGTCTTTTACTATTGGATTTATGTAACACATTTTACTAGAGTAACTTTCCCTAGTTATGATCAGGGTGACACAGCCATGTGCATCAGTAAACAAGTAACTATACATATTCACAAAAACCATGCAACTCAAGATTCAACCACTTTCTTCTCACATCCAGTTGATAATCATATGGGGGAAATGGGTAGTTTTCAAAAACCACCAGCAAACATTTTCTTTTGCAGTCCCCCCCTTCCTCAGCTAACACAACAGTCTTATTTAATTTTAAAACCTGTCATCTTTTCTAGTTTGTTAAGGTTCACTTCTATATGTGCTAATATTTGAGCTGCCTACTTGGTTAGAAAATCACCCTTCTCTGCTGGTTCTGAACTTTACATAATAGAGTGTGAAGCCTCAGCTATTTTATAGCACCTGTTCCATATGGCTTCGTGTTCTACTGGTAATGAGGTAAGAAGATGGAACAGCAAAGAGAATTCCTCCTGGGCTAGCCCACAGAGACTTGTCTGTCTTCTCCTATGACTGTGTCTTCCTTGAACAGTAAGCCCAAGGTGCATCCATAATTTCCTTTCCACTGATTTTCTTCCCTGAGCATCTAAGGTGATGGTATTTAGTCTCCACTCTTACCCATCTCAAGTAGATTTCTGCTGCAAAGTGCTCACACCTCAGCCTTGACACAGTGTCCTGCTACTTGACACACCTTCTCCACTGGAAGTCCCTATCTATGGAAACAGGGCCGCCCACTCATTTGTGCCATACCAGCAGGGCAAGTGCAGCTCAGCTCCCTCTTTCTCCAAATCCCACCATGATGCCTGGATCACATCCCCATCTAAGTAGTATTGGGTTGTCACCCAGGTCAGCGCACAGAAAATGCCATACCTAGGGTATGATTGGTCCTCATGACTTAGAGTTGCAGACTGTGTATTATATATTTAATAATCCATCCTTTCTTCACACACAACAAGTACAGAGGACATGCCCAGTGTGCATTCACATCTTGACACAACTGCTTTCTGCATGCCAGATCTTGACAACAAACAATAGAAGATGGTGACTGAACAAACAACTCCATACTACAGCACCATCCTATTCCTTGTGAATGATATACTATATAACTCTAGTCTCTACTTCATAATCATGCCGTCCAAAATGATGACCTGCATCCTTTGCAGTGATTTAATATGCATGTGACGGCCCTTCTATAGCCTGTTCTTTAAGTCTTTAAGTCTGAGTAAACTTGCCACACATTCCCACAATATTCTTCATGTCAGCTGGGCAAAGAAACTAAGAAACTAGTACTTGGTGAAACAGCAAACATCTCATTTCCAAGCCTCCCACTTCTCCTGTTCATATGCTCTCTACCAGCCTGACACAGCTCTTACCCCCACCATCATTACATTGAACACTCCTCATTTCAATGCTATTTTCCTTACTACCCAATAAGAATTCAACTCCTTTGATATTTTTCTTTATCTTCTTTCCCTACTGACTAAACCATAACTCTGAACGATCCGTTGAGCCACCCCCACTCTCCCTAACAGTCACCCCACACAATGACCATGGGAACAGAACCTGCTATGCTGACTTGTGGAACTTCCTACTGCTTGACTGAAAACCAGCTCCTGTCCCTCCATTCCTGTGTTTTACCTTGGTGGTGATGGGCAAGAAATGTAAATTCTTTATTCAACTTTCTTCAATTTCTTCTTCTGTAAGATGGAGAAAGTCATAGTACTTATCTTCCAAAGATCCTGCAAGCATTGCATGAGCTTCTACATGTAATACCTGGCAATCACCAATGCTTGAAAGATGTTGGATAGTATTAAAAACATGGTTTTGTGCTTTACAAACACAAACTTGATCCAAAAGATACAATAAAACAACATAAAAATTTAATTAGCCCTGAAATATATCAGAAATGCTAATCTGAAGTAAATGAACAATTCGTGCAAATCCTTCAGGAATGATTTGGTTATCATAGTTTTGACAAAGCACCAATACCCATTAAGCTGCTGTCTTCCAAATGATGTTTTGTTTATTACTTCTTGCTGAGGGCTGTGGGAGTATACAGTAGGTGACAACTATTGTCTGACAAGTCAACCCACCAGATGTAAAACTCCCTGATGGAGCCCCACCTGGCAAAGCTGTGGGGTCCCTGGCTGTGGAAACCCATTGTTTTCTGTCTGTAACTTTCTCAGGTGCCATTGCTATACCTCCCTAATGAGAACAGCTGTGGGTGCTTTCCACAACCATTTGGTAGTGTGTTTTACATCTCTGGGCACACATTTAGCTGTAGATTTCTGTTTAAGCTGTATAATTCTGATGAATATAAATATTATCTGAATATTCTTCTTTACTGACACAGGAAAGTAATAATATTCTTATTCTCAAAGACAGACTTCTACATATTTTGTAAAGACCTTAAAACTAGTCCAAAACAGACTAACCTGCTCCTATAGAATAGACACAAAGACTAATTCTCAGGTGGTGGTGTTGCTAAATCAAGACCAGGATGTTTATATCAAGATATAGTCTTCTTGCAGTAGTTCCCTTTCTGCACATACCCTGATCACTCAAGGTTCAGCCAATTGTTACTGTTTGGGACTCCTCACCAATATGGAGCTATGTGCATGGGTCAATGTGACATTACTAGCCTAACAGAAACTACATGACTTCTTGTGCTTTGAGAATGGGTAGGGCCCTGAAAATATAACTTATGATTGTCCAGAGTTCGGCTGTGAGGGAACAGCAGCGGTGGTGTGTGGAGAGCTGGTCGTTTAGAGCTATATAAAAGCTGCTGCAGAATGTGAGTGAAGTGTGTGTGTGTGTGTGTGTGAAGTGTGTGTGTGTGTGTGAAGTGTGTGTGTGTGTGTGAAGTGTGTGTGTGAAGTGTGTGTGTGTGTGTGTGTGTGAAGTGTGTGTGTGTGTGTGAAGTGTGTGTGTGTGTGTGTGTGTGTGTGTGTGTGTGTGTTGAGTGAGAGATGAAAGAGGACCATGAGAGAAGTGTGATGGAGTGAGTGGGTGAAAGAGTGAGTAAAAAGTGAGTGAATAATCTAGAAGAAGTATGTGTGTGAGTGTGTGAGAGAGAGCTGTGTGAAAGCTGCTGCTATGTGAGGAGCTGTGCCTAGGAACTGTGGAAAGGGCTTCATGGTGAGAGTTTATATTGAGAGCTTTGCAAATTAGAAGTTTAATTGTGACTGTCTGGAGATTTGTAACTGTGTGGAAACAAGGAAGATGAAGCTGTATAGAAAAGAGATGTAGAATACAAATGTATATTAAAGAAAGATGTGTAGACATGTGAAAAGATGTATGTAAACATATGTAGCTGTGTGCAGCAGTGTGGAGATAATGTAGCTGTGTGGAGACAGAAAGAGTCAGAGACCATTCTTAAGATGAAGTAAAGGAAAATGGTAACATCAGAAAGCATGTGTGTTTCCTTATTTCACCACTCATAGATAGATTAAGATTTATTCATAGTTACCCTCAGATAAAAACGTTTTTCACCCCTCACTACTCTGAGGTATTCTTTTTATTACCCTGAGCAGATCATGAGAGCTGATCTTTCACAGTTGGCAATAATGTCTATCCAGAACTACAACCTAAAAAATGCATCATGATATATAGAAAGGTAAACATGAAATATACTCACTTATACATGGATATTAGCTGTTAAGTAAAGAATAATCACACTACGACCTACAGACCCAGAGAGAGAAGTTAAATGAAGAGGGGGAGGCAAAATAGATTTTATGAGTAGACTGGATGAGAGTTTGGATGGTAACAAATGGGATCAGGTTGGGGAGGGAGGGTTGAAGATAGAGAGTGTGAGGAAAGACTACTGGATTAAGTGTGCATTTAGGGGGTGATGTGTAAATGCAGTGCAGTAGAAACGTTCAGGAACCTATGAGGGTGACCCTAGTTAGGACTCCTAGTAATGGAGGACATGAAGCCTGAACCTGCTGTCTTCTGTAACCAGGCTAGGCTCCCAGTGGTGAGAATGGGACACCAATCCAGCCACAAAGCCTTTGACCTACAATCTATCCTGCCTGCAAGATGAACTGGAGCAAAGGTGACTCCGAGCTTTGGGAGTGGCAAACCTATGAGTAGTCTAACTTGTAGCCATGCCATGAAAGGGAGCCCATAACCAACATCGCCTGCAATGTTAGGATCCAGAAGCTGGATGGCCCAGAGACCTAGGATTGAACTAAACATGACTGACAAAAAAATTCAACAAAATTATTCCTAATGATATTCTGCTCTACCCATAAACGAGTGCCTAACCCAATCATCATGGGAGAAGCTTCCTCCAGCAGCTGATGGGAGCAGACAGAGAGACCCACAGAAAAACATTAGGCAGAGCTCAGAAAACCCCACAGAAGATGTGAAGGAAGGATTGTAGGAGCCAGAGTGGTCGAAGACACCAAGGGACCACAGTTTACAAAATCAACTAAGCAGAGCTCATGGGGCCTCCCAGAGACTGAAGCAGCAAGCACAGAGCCTGCATGGGTCTATATGAGGCCCTCTACATGCATGCTGTGGTTGTTTATCTGGGGTTTTGGTGGACTCCTAACAAAGAGAGTGAGGGATGTTCCTGACATTTTTGCTTAGTAGTGGGACCTTTTTCCTTCTCCTGGATTGCCTTGTCCAGCTTTGCTTGACATGACGGTTTATGCCAAGTCTATTTACATCTTTTTATGCTGTGTTCAGTTGATATCACTGGGAGGACTGATCTTTCCTGATGGGAAACAGAGGAGCACTGAATCTGGGGGAGTGGGGATGTGGAAAGGACTGGGAGGAGGGGGGAGAACAGGAAAACCCATAATCAGTTGTTCCTACTTTGCATGATAATAATAACAACTGAAGTGTAAATTGTATTCTATACTGATGCTGCTTCAATATGATAGTATGGTTATTTAATTTTAGTTATGCAAAATTTGAAATTCAATTCCTGCTTTTATCAAGCATATCTACAATTCTCAATTTCCACATGTCACTAGTTACTAGAGACTAGTTGCTATCACACTGAAAAACATAGAAACACAGCATAATACCTGAAAGTTCTACTTAAAAGCACTATACATACCCTTTGCTACACATAGAAACTCTAAAATTGGAAATAAATTGGAATCTATTATAGCTAGGGAACTCTTTCTATAGCACAGCATTCATATATATATATATATATGAATATATATATGCAGCATCATGGTAAAGACATCCTGAATCTGAGATGTCCTTTAGAAGGTATCATTAAATCTTTATGGATGTTGGAGCATTTTGCTTTTAAAATGCATTTTAGAAGTAGAGCATATGAGCTGATTTGTTAGATCATATTACAAATTTTCCAGGCTTTTGCAAAGACTGAGATATTTTACATCTTACAACTTTTTAAACAGTTGCTTTTATTTTACAGATAAAATGACAGCAAGATCCAGGAAAAAGATTACAGAAGTCATAAAGAATAGCAGACAGGAATTTACAGAATTGAAATACAAGTTTAGGTTGTCATCTATTAAAAGAGACTAGAAAGTAACTGAGGGCAAGAAAGTCAGTGAATATAATGATTTAAAGATGAGATCTAGACTAAATTGAATGAAATTAGCTGAACAATGCTGGAAAATAATGAGCACAAAAGCTCCTTAGTAACTGAGGACAAAGTGAAATCTATCAGAATATCACAGCCAAACAGGATCCCAGCTAAAGTGTATCATGACCTTGAATAATACATAAACTATAAATTTTCCTGTGGCTAAGGATCAACTAAAAATGGATTTTCTCATATTCAGTAAACATCACATCATAAATTTAACAATGCAGCACACTGACAAAAAGCAGTATATTTTCAAATAATGAAAGTAAACATGTTATATGACTATTATAGAAAACAGACACATAACTTCATCAACTCCATCCTTTAAGAGGTATATTTATATATGCACACTGGAAACACCTTCAGCTTCTTTAAAAAACAATATGCAACAATATAGAATAAGTTTGTTAGAGTATATTCATGTGTGTGTGTATGTGTGTGTGTATGTGTGTGTGTGTGTGTGTGTGTGTGTGTGTCTGTGTGTGTGAGAATGTGAGAGTACATAGATGTGTGTTAATGACTTTGAGTATCAAGGACCATCTGGGTATATCAAGAAACAAAAAAGGTGTATATATGTGGAAATATCATAAATACTAAGCCTCTTTTATTACTGAAAATTTTTAAATAATTTACTTTTGAAACAGTAAAATATACAGAGCCTATATTTTGATGGATACATAAGATTCTACCTGCACTCTTTAGAATTTTATTCAAGTATGACTTCTGTTTGATATCATCTTTCTTTTGTGTGAATGTGTGTGTGTGTGTGTGTGTGTGTGTGTGTGTGTGTATGTGTGTGTGTGTTGGACACATTTGCATGTGGGTGTGAATGCCCATGTATGCATATGTGGAGGCCAGAGATCAATGTTGAGTGTGTTCCTCAATTGTTCTTCATTTTACTTTTTGAGACACAGTGTTTCACTGAAACTAACTCAGTAATTCTCATGCTTCTCCACACCACCAGTGCTGGATTCTAGGCAGGCACGTTCCACCATGCTCAGATCGTCAAGTGGATGATGGGCATCTGAACTTGGGTCTTCATGCTTATCTAGCAAGCATATTACCCACTGTGCCATCACACCAAACCCTTTCCCTTTATTTCTCCAGAAAAGAATGGGTGCTTTGCACTGCACACTTGAAGGCAGAGAAGCACTGGGAGGACAGTAAAGATAGGAGGAACAGCAGCAGAAAAGAGGGGCCACGCAGAGATGGCAGCCTTCCTCAAGGCGACACGAAGCACTGTCCTCATAAGACCCCGCCCATTCTGCTTCTTAACTGTTCATCCCAATACTCAAGAACTCAAGAAATAGAGAGGCACAGCTAAAAATATGAAATTAGGTAGATGGAAGATGATTGACTGATGACAGAGAAATGCTAGGTAGGTGGATGAGTGATATATGAATGAAAGACAATAGACAGGCAGATAATAGAGAATGTGATAGTTCATTTTGTTTGTCAGTTCTACTAGATCTGCAATCATCTTGACAAGCTTCAGGGCACCATTGTGGGGGATGGTGCTCTTGATTAGATCAGTTGAAGTGAGAGGAACAAACCCTAAATGGGAGCACCACCTCCCAGTGGCTACCTACATGTAGCAAGGCCCAAGGGAAAGGCTTTGCTTTTGTCTGCCTGTCTCCATGTCTGGCAAGTCCATCTGTACTGTTGCTGCAACTGTCACTGCTGCTGCCATCACAACTGCTGTCATTCTTTGCTGGAAATCAAACCCAGCTTCTTAAGCCTGCCATCACAAACTAAAGACTGGTTGCTCTCCCAGCATCATCCAGGCCTTCGGTCTTCAGAGTCTATACCCATATGGACTGAGCAGCCATGATTGAACTACACAGAATGCACAGCATAAGACAACCTAATAAACCACATTGTAGTGTGTATTCTTTCTATCTATTCTCTCTTTACAAAGAACCCCAACACAGATAAGTGCATAAATGATGGATGATAAAACATTTATAAGTAGATGACAGGTAGATAGATGATACATAGTTAAGAGCTGATAAATGACAGGAAGATAGATGCTAGAGTAGGGAAAATGGTAATACTTGAAAAATGTGGATTTGTGAGATATAAGCACAGGAGCCGATTATCTGGCCATCAAAATGGCGTGTTTCTGTTTTTTTCAATTCAAAATTATCCCGAATTATATATATTGAACATATTACAAAGTAAGTCTTTTGTAAAATCTGTGAAAGAAAAAGAAAAAGATGACAGGAAGCATTAAGGGCAAGAAGTAAGAGTGGTAAGCAAAAACCAAGTCTACCATTAAGTGAGCAAAACATTTACTATTCAGACAATGTGCGATCTTCAGTGTGTTCAGGAAATTGAGACAGCAAGTATAATAAGGCCTATGTTATTGTGAGCATATTAATTATATGAAAAGTGCAGGAATGGGCATTAGCACATAAAAAGAAAATTCCATCACAGAGATTATCAAGAAGTTCACAGACATAATTACAGAGGACAATTCCAGTCTTAGCACAATAAAGTTTTCAGATGAGAAGAAAATTAGGATCATAGCATATCATTATCCCCAGATCGCTATATGAACTCGAATTCTTAAGTCTCAAGAAGTTCATAAAGGAAGAAATGCAAACTTCAGAGTAGTCCTCAACTAGAATATGTGCATTAAGAAATTTATATGGCTGGGTTTGTTGTGAACTGGTTTTCTTCTCTCTCTCTCTCTGTCTCTCTCTCTCTGTCTCTCTGTCTCTGTCTCTCTCTGTCTCTGTCTCTCTCTGTCTCTGTCTCTCTCTGTCTCTTCTCTCTCTGTCTCTGTCTCTGTCTCTGTCTCTCTCTGTCTCTGTCTCTCTCTCTGTCTCTCTCTCTCTGTCTCTCTCTCTGTCTCTCTCTCTCTCTGTCTCTCTCTCTGTCTCTCTCTCTCTGTGTCTCTCTCTCTGTCTCTCTCTCTCTGTCTCTGTCTCTCTCTCTGTGTGTGTGTGTGTGTGTTGTTGTTGTTAGTGGTGGTTGCTAATAGATACTTGTTAATATTAATGTATATATTTGTTAGAGGTACATGTGTATACCCTTGGGGAGGCTAGTAATACATGCTGGTGTCTTTTCTCAATCACCTTTCACCTTTGAGACACAGTATCTCACAGAATCTGAATCTCAGTGATTGGTTTGACAGGCCACTGAGCTACAGAGGTTCCTCTGCCTCCAGCTGTCCTCCTGTTCCACCAACACTAACATTACAAGCACATACCACCATGCCCAGCTTTTTATGTGTGTTCTGTAGATCTGAACTCAGGTCCTCATGCTTATATAACAAGCACTTTACACAAACAGCCATCTCCCCTGTAGTGGGCGGTTGTTTGTCCCATACCCTGAAGTACCATCCCTAGTGAGGCAGTAAGTAGCTGCTAGGTACCTGCCCCTGGGGCATCGCCTCTGGGGACCCTTAAGACCTGGGATGTACATATGCCCTCTCTCTACCTCATGGATTTTGGAATGCTGAGACAGACCAGGACAGAGCTCACCAGAGAACAGCTTGGACCTTGCCTCACCCTTCCAGGATCCGGGTACAATCCCTTATTTCTGTCTTGTGAGTTGACCCCCAAATAAATCCCTTTGATCATTAAGCTGATTCCATGGATTGATAGAAATTTAATCGCATGACTCCCCATCCTGTGAATGGTTTTCTCATAGCTCCTCCTCCCAGTACCTTTTAGTTTAATGGAAGCTGACCTAGTTAATTTCACTTATTATCTAGACCACACTTTCACATTTTAGAAGTTATCAATATGATGAGTAAAAGGAACTTGAAACATGTCAAAAAGCCAGATAGCAACCTGAGAAGTCGAGTGCTAAATGCTTGGAAAACGGTTGTGTTCACAAGATATTTTTATTTACTTTTCCATCACAGCACTGTATCGGTGAGCATGCGCTAGTCTGTGCTGATGTAACAAAACCAGGCTATTCTTGCAATCTCACAAACTAAGAAAACCATCAGTATCTGGACAGAACGGGCATCTGGATGAAAGAGAAGAGTCTAGCAAATACCACGCCAACCTGGGCAGAGGACACGAGAGGCAAGAGAGAATTCAGAACAGGCATTTTAATAAAGAATGACTAGGGCCTAGGAGAGTAGCTGTGTGAACACTAACCGGCCCTTAAGTTCCAAGTGGTAAAAGAAACACTTCCAGTTATTAGAAAGTCCTATACTAACCAGTCTAGAAATCCAAATCCTGCAGACTATATGGCCACACCAAGAACCAGTACCAGAAAATGCAAACACAGGGAGCAGAGAAGAGGGCCCACTTACACAAACAATATATATATATATATATATGATTAAAAATCTCCTAAGAGTATGATTATTTTGAGTTAATTGTTGGTGACAGTTATATGATGTGCCTTTCTCAATCTCAATCTCTATTAAATTTCCCGTCATGGGTTAATGCTAGGAGCAGCCTGAATTGATTCAAGTAACTGGAAGTATTCACAAAATTAGTATTACACAACTTAAAAGAAATCGTTTTTTCACATCCTGCAGAGTTCAATACTTCCTTTAAAACATTCTTACAGGGCTGGCAGATGCCTGAAGGTATAAACACTTGCCCTGTGCCCTGTGCCTTGAGTTCTATCCCCACTTTCTCCCCTTGCCCTGTGTCCTGAGTTCCACCTCTCTGTCTCCCCTTGTTCGGTGTCCTGAGTTCTACCCATGATCTCCACCCTGGGAAAGTAAAGAAGCACCTCCTGAACATTGTCCTCTAACCTTCACATGTGCTCGGTGTCACACACATATCCATATTCTCTCTCTCACACACAATCACTCACACACACACACACACACACACACACACACACACACACCCTATATATGAATGGATTCTAATATTGTTTCTTTTTATAGTTCCCACCAGTGCTGGGACTAATATTAAAACCAATTCATATGCCCAATGTAGCAAATATCGAAGGAAAAGAAGGATCCATTTTGTAGAAAATGACAAAAAAGTCAATTTTATTTTTTCCTTCTTTTAGAAACATCATTTCATTTTTAAACTTCCAGTTATTATTTTGTATGGACACTATGTATACATAGACTTAATATGCAATTATTATAACTCAAGATTGATCTCTCCTACATAAGTCGTACTACATAGTTAAACATTGACAAAATTGTCCTCGTGTTTGTGGTAGGGGGGACTGAATCCAAGGTCTTCCACCTCTGTACTGTTGTTCACTGCCCTGATGCTGAATGACAGCCACTTCAGAATGGGCTGGAATGATGTTCTAACTTGAGAGAGGAATAGGAAAGATGACAGAATATTCTGCTAAGACAAAGCCTCTCACCAACAAGGAACTTAGCTGTGAAACAGGAAACACTGACTTTCTAACACCATTGATATCATTCACCACCTGGCTAGGTGTGTCTCAGGGTCTTTACAGATACACAATGCCACGTATTTACTCATGTGTATGCTATGAAAGCAGAAAAGACAATGGAGGAAAGAAGGAGACCTGTGAGGGGCTGGGAAAATGGGAGAAAGTAAAGATTTGCAAGGGTATGAATAAGGACAAAGTACATGATGTAGCTGAGAGAAATTGAGTGAAACAAACATATGTACATGAATGTATGAAATGTGTTTTTTAAAGGAAATCAATGCCCATATAAACAACCACTCATTAAAAAATACCTGGGCACAGGAGCCATGACTTTGCAGTTAAGAGTGTACACTGCTCTCACAGAAGATCAGAGTTTGGATCCCAGCCCCCACACAGGATGGCTTAGAACAGCTCTGGGGGATTTGATTACTTTTTCTTGCCTCCAAGAAAGCTGCACTGATATGCATCACACACACACACACACACACACACACACACACACACACACACACACAATTAAAATATTTTTAAAAAAATCTATTCACCCATGCTGCCACTGGAGCCATGCCGATTTGGGTAGCCTTTGCTGCTACATGGGGCATCTGCATGACCTTCAATAGTAACAGGAGCTTCAGATATCAACACAGACTTTTGCTGCAGTAGAGCTATGGACCCAGACATGGCCCTCACCTGCAGCTCTGGCCCAGACATCACCATAACACTGGATGGCAGTGCAGGTCACTAAGATCTGAATGGCCCCAGCTCATCATGGCCCTCAGACACAAACATGGATTCAGATGGCTGACCTGACCCTGGGCACCCACATGGTCCTTGGTGGGAATAGGCGTCACATACATCAACCCAGACTCTGGACACTATTAGGACCGCAGACCTAGACATGGCCTGTGACAGCATGGGCCCAGATGACACCATAACCCTGGGTGGCAGCACAGCCCACCCAGGTCTGTTTGGCCCTGGTTGCAGCATGGACCCCAGACTCCAACAAGGCCACAGGTTGTAGTCCCTATGTATGGAACCTAGTGGCAACCTGTGTCACACTTCAACATAGACTCCAGCTGCAGCTGTACCATGGATCCAGGCATGACTCTAAGTGGCAGATAAGCCTAGTCGACATCCTGGTTCCAGGGGGAAGCCCTGGGCACAGATCTGGGTGGCTTTGGCAGTAGCATGGTCCCCAGACACCAGGTTTCCTTAGGTGAGCACATGGGCCATGGACTTCAGTACATATCCTGGCTGTGGTAGGACCACAGAACCAGACATGGTCCTTGGCAGCAGCCTGGGTCTGGAGGTGGGAGTGCCAGATCCACTGGAACTGGAGTTACAGACAGTTGTGAGCTGTCAAGTGGGTGCTGGGTATTAAAACCGGGTCCTCCGGAAGAGCATTCAGTACTCTTAACCACTAGCCATGTCTCCAGCCCTGCAAGGTTCCTGTTCTTAAAGCCAGGCTAGCTTAAACAGCTTAACTACATCCTCCCTGAGGTTTCCCTATGTTCACCCAGAAGATAAATACTGGAATTTCTAAGTAATTTCATTTTCTGAAAAAAATCTACCAAATAGTAAACATTGCTTGGGAGTTTTAAGAGCACAATTTCCTGCAGTAAAATGTTTGCCTGGCATTCCCATTCTTTTCAAGGAAACTACTGTCATGGTTTAACTACAACAAAGTATGACAAGCCATCCTCAAGCTCACCTATGTGTGACTTCCAAACTATTTTAGTGGCGACAGTCCTGTATGTAGCCAGATGTGTTCACAGAGGCCCTTCCAGAATTCCAGGTTAGGACACAGCAAGCACCATGCAATGCTTGGCAGTATCAGGAAGATAACTTTTCTCTCTTCTCTGCATACATGATGACATCCAACCTAACTTCTGTCATTTATCAGAATCACCATTTATTAGACTCCATTGATTGATACCTCAGTAAGAGCTAGCTTCAAAGACTCACTGCTATTCTAGTGACAAAGCAAATAGCTTAGAGTCTTAAAATTTATTTCAAAATGAAACAAATGCTGATGCCTGTATTTGCTCTGCTTCCCACAGGGAATACAAGAGTACATGGTAATGGCTCACAATGTCTCTCTGTGCACCTCTGTTCACCCACGCTTTAACATGGGAAAAAATAATGGATGCTTCAATATAAATGATCTGACTCTTTTTCAGTGGGATTTACAAAATAGAAATGAATATCCACCATCCTCAGAGACGCTGCTAACCAGAGTGATCATTCAGTTGGCACATGCCTGCTTCTTTCTGGTTAGAGAAGTTGAGAGGCTTCTAATATGATTTGATTATGCTGTTCCTCCAGAGATGGCTCACTGTCGTTACCTTAAAACTTTTATTATTCCCAAACACACAATGCTGGCTACAAAATACTGTATTTTATTTTTAAGTACATAAACATCACAGCAGTTTGCTTCTCAACACAGAACCAGTTGATGCTGCCTCCCAAATACATTCAAGAAACTAGTTGAGTTGCTGGGTTTCAAAATCAAACTTGTAAATAACACAAACTTTCTAGAGACAGGTACTGGACAGGATAGCTGTCCTCATGTGGGAATTCAGATGCAAGGCAGCAACTGGAGGTGAGCCTTGGAACTGGGGGCCCTTTTTAAACTCAGGCAAGAAACTCGCTGTAATGAGAATGTAACACACAGCATTAATTTACACAAAGATGTCTTCTGGAGCACCTAGTTAGTCATCTAATCCATTTAGAAACTTATTAATGGACCTGACAACTTTCCTTAAGGATCACATCAAGGTATTTAAAATAACTGTTAAAATCACTTCAGCATTTGTATAAAATTCATTTATCTGCACCTCAGCTCTGAGTGTGGTTAGAAAGTCTATCTGGGGAAACACTTTATTAGTGCTGTTTTGATACCGTCAGTTACCAGGTGCTCTCCATCAGCTCCATACCTGCAGAGTTACTATGTGAAAACTCATAAAGGAAGCTGGTTCCCTAGCATTCTGAAAAGGAAGATGACCACAGAGAAAGCCCTGGGCTTGTACTGGATGTGGGAAGTTCACAATTCAACTCCACTCACAAATCCCTCAGCATTAAAATATAAAGAAAAGGTGTTGGAATGCAGCTCACTCTTGCACATCTAGTATTGCCTAAGACCATGCAAGGGTTTAAACCTCTGAACTAACAACAACAGCAAGGCTAATAGGAACACATAACATCTACCCATCTAATCTATGAAAAGAAACAAGTGAATATCACAGTTATAATTTGCATGTTCTATGAAATGTTATTTCAATGTAAGCATTTAATATGGTCTTACACAGAGACATTTTTCTCAAAATGAACATGGAAACGTGTATCCCATGTTTTTATTATTATGAAAAACATGATTTTATTAGTGAAAAATTAATAATGATCTTAGATAATCTTATGTATGCTGAAAAATCTTAATTGCAGTAAATTTTACTTTCATTCAGAGCAATTTCCTAAGAAAATTCTTTGGAATTCTGGGTGGTTCTTCAAGCTAAGAAAAAAACATACAACATGAAGACATGAAGACACATCCTAACTCATGATCTAAAGAGAACACTCTTGCTCTTTCCCAAGAATTTTCTTGTCAGGTCAAACTGCATCAATGTTTTATATCTAAAGAATCAAAAAGTGAGACATTGGGCTCAGACACAATTTTTATTTAAAATATTTAAGAAATTTTATATGCCTCTTATTAATAAGAAATAACAAATTCAAAGTCTCCCCCAAATTCTGTAAGAATTGGCAAATGGAATGTTGAAAAGTTTCTAAGGTAGAAAAATCATGTATAAAGTCCTAAGATATTTTATTAAACATACTAAAAACTATCAATTACCAGGGATCTAGCCATGTTCATTTTTTTCCAGAGACAGGATAACCAGGCTATGGAAATCCGATGGATTTTTATGCTGCTTTTAAGACAAAGTTTCGAGTATCTTTAGATTTTGTCAGAAAAGTAACTCAATTTCTATGTGTGCCACAGTGGAATTTTATGATATATTTAATTATGAATGTTTTGTAGGGTAGACTTTATTCAAAAACACTGCAGGAAGTAGAAAGACTACCATACCTCTGCATACTAATGGCACTCACCATTAGATTTCTGATACTCAAGAGATGGCTAGATCCCTGGTAATTGATAGTTTTTAGTATGCTTAATAAAATATCTTAGGACTTTATACATGATTTTTCTAACTCATAGTAGGATAGCCAAAAGAATCCTGTACATTAAAACAACCTTTGGAGGCATCACAATCCCCGACCTCAAGCTCTACTATAGAGCTACAGTAATAAAAACAGCTTGGTACTGGCATAAAAACCGACATGTGGACCAATGGAGTCAAATTGAAGACCCTGACATTAATCCGCACACCTATGAACATACAATTTTTGACAAAGAGGCCAAAATAGTACAATGGAAAAAAGAAAGCATCTTCAACAAATGGTGCTGGCATAACTGGATGTCAAATAGATCCATATCTGTCACCGTGCACAAAGCTTAAGTCCAAGTGGATCAAAGACCTCAACATAAATCCAGTTACTCTGAACCTAATAGAAGAGAAAGTAGAAAGTACTCTTGAATGCATTGGCACCAGAGATCACTTTCTAAATATAACACCAGTAGCACAGATACTAAGTGAAACAATGAATCAATGGGACCTGTTGAAACTGAGAAGCTTTTGTAGAGCAAAGGACACAGTCAACAAGAGAAAGAGACAGCCTACAGAATGGGAAAAGGTCTTCATCAACCCCACATCTGACAGAGGGCTGATATCCAGAATATATAAAGAACTCAAGAAATTAGACATCAAAATGCCCAACAGTTCAATTAAGAAATGGGCTATAGAACTAAACACAGAATTCTTAACAGAAGAAATTCAAACGGCTGAAAGACATTTAAGGAATTGCTCAACTTCCCTAATTATCAGGAAATGCAAATCAAAAGGACTCTGAGATACCACCTTACACCTTTCAGAATGGCTAAGATCGAAAACACAGAAAACAGCTTATGCTGGAGAGGATATGGAGCAAGGGGAACTCTTCTCCACTGCTGGTGGGAATTCAAGCTTGTACAGCCACTTTGGAAATCAATATGGTGCTTCCTTAGAAAATTGGGAATCCATCTCCCAGCTGTAGCACTCTTGGGCATATACCCAAGGAATGTTCAATCTTACCACAAGGGCATTTGCTCAGCTATGTTCATATCAGCATTGTTTGTAATAGCCACAACCTGGAAACAACCTAGATGCCCTTCAACTGAAGAATGGATAAAGAAAATATGGTATATATACACAATGGAATACTACTCAGCAGAGAAAAACAATGACATCATGAGGTTTGCAAGCAAATGGATGGATCTAGAAAAAATCATCCTGAGTGAGGTAAACCAGACTCAGAAAAACAAACATGTTTTCTTTTATCCATTGTACAGTTTTGGCTTCTTTGTCAAAAATCATATGTTCATAGGTGTGCAGGTTAATGTCAGGGTCTTCAATTTGATTCCATTGGTCCACATGTCGGTTTTTATGCCAGTACCAAGCTGTTTTTATTACTGTAGCTCTATAGTAGAGCTTGAGGTCGGTGATTGTGATGCCTCCAGAGGTTGTTTTAATGTACAGGATTCTTTTGGCTATCTGGGGTTTTTTATTTTTCCCTATGAAATAGAGTATTATTCTTTCCAGTTCTGTGAAGAATTGTGTTGGTAATTTGAATCTGCAGATTGCTTTTGGTAAGATTGCCATTTTTACTATGTTTATCCTACCTATCCATGAGCATGGTAGATCTTTCCATTTTCTGACATCTTCTTCAATTTCTTTTTTCAGGGACTTAAAGTTCTTGTCATATAGGTCCTTTACATGTTGAGTTATCATTTGTGGCTATTGTAAATGGTGATTGTCTTTTGTTTTTCAATAGAAAAACAGGCTTCCAATTACATCTGCTTAGTTGGGTCTTATCTTTCCTAAAAACTCACAGCCAAATTAGTGGTCAAATACAGTAAGTGCATACTCTCCAGGCACAGATTTGAGGTCTTTTCTCTCACACATTCTTACAAAAATATCCCTCTATGAGTTTCTTGAGGATTTTTAATCTTAGCTATCATGATGCTCAATTTAGAGTCATGCAAACCTCACATGTGCACAGTTTGAAGAGTTTTCACAGGTGAACAGGTTTATTCAGACAGCACCAAGTCAGGACAGGTCACTCAGTTCCTTATCCCTCTCAAGAGAAATCTGGAATAGAGCTCAGAAGTTGGCTTTGCTTTGGAATTGAATGTCATATGAACACAACTGTGCCATAGCTCTTGTGACTTAATATTATGCTTGTGACACTAACCTACTAGAGTCTGTAATTGCAGCTTTCTTATTCATTCCCTAGCCATTTAGTACCTTTGTTATTGCTGTTTACATGGTTTCCAAGAATTCTGAAATATGTTGCCAAAAAAACTGTTAAGAATAGGCAGAATTCTTGGCTATGTTACCAAAAGCAACAAGATAAATTGTACTTCATGAAAAGTTCTTAAACATTTTGTCTGACAAAATCTCTATTCTGGAACTAAAAAGTCAACAGAACAAGAAGAGATTATTCACAAAAATCATCTATTTTATAAATGATTTATATAGATAATATAAAAATAACACTTAGTATTCAACAATAGCAGCAAACGAATCCCTGGCTCAAAAACAGGCAAAGGACAGGAGCAGAACTTTATAGCGAAACACATGCAAAGTATTGAACATCACCAGAGCATTCAGCAAGTGCAAGTCCAGTGCAGATCCAGTGGGGTTGTCTCATGTGCATCTGGATAGCTATTATGAAAACAAGGAAAGCATGCAGTGGGAGAGATGGGGAGATGTAGTCCAGTGTTCTGTTTGTGGGACTGGACAGTGGTAAATGAATGATCCTCAAAAGATTACAGAGGGAACTACATTCAATCCAGCCACTCTCTCTACTTGTTGTTATATACCAAGAAGATTGAAATGAGTCTGGAAGAGATCTTTGTATACTGATTTTCAGTGTAAATTTATTCATAATAGCTAAAATGTTGAAAAGTCATTAGCTCATTGTCAAATGACCAGATTACAAATCCAAAGGAAGACAATTATGAATGTGTTCTAAAAAGGACATGATAGAAAAAGAAACAAGCTAATACACCACACACTCATACATCTGCCCAAGGACACTAATAAATGAGTCACTTAGAGTGACCACAGTCATCAAAACAGAGAATATAATGGTGGTCACCAGGAGCTAGAGAACAGTTTACTGAATAGTAAGCCTCTTCTAAAAAAAAAAAAAGGGTTGTGGCTGGCTGATGGTGATGGTCACATGACAGTGTGACTGTTCTTCATACCACTGAGCTGTGGAATTTAAAATGACAGAAAGACGTTTTTTGTTGTTGTTGTTTTGTGTATTTTACCACATTATAAAAATTAGAAAATGTGGGCCATAGATAACCAAATATATCCATTCCGTAACACTAATCATTTTTTAAAATGTATAAATTAAAATTCTAATAAGTGGTTAAATGTACAGTTAAGCCAGAGTCCAAATAATGAGAACTTATCATTATTTGATATTTATAGTAAACAGCATTATGTGGCTGATTTATTCTGCTTATCTTTCTAAATATTTATTTGTATTTATTTCATTAAGCTTACAGCTGATGCATTTTATCGCAAGATATGTATAATCAGCAGAGGTTAGAGAGTTCAGCTGTTGGCCCTTCTGGGTGCTGAGTACAGTCTTTGGCACAGTTACTCATCTTTAAAGTGAGTGTAAGAATAATTTCTAAGCTTTGAGGTTAAAGCTAAAAGGCCACCTATACTCTCTAATGAAATGCAAAGTGAGCAGCTGTCTGAAGCAATGATGTTATTCATGCATTCAACGCTGCAGTCCATGAAGATGGGGTCTCAATTCTCTTGTCATCTCTGATATCCTAACTCTGCAGAATCATAGGAATCATTCACTTTCATGGCTGGTCACATTATGATGAAGAGAACAAAATAGAATGGTTGTCTATGCAAGTGTGATGCAAAATTTGATCAAATTGTAAATGTGTTAAAACAATGGGATTTAAAATGCATTAAATTTCATATTCTTTCTGATATTTTCACTTCCCTTACAGCTGGTTTCATGCAACTAGTGCAAGATATAATGTACAGATGATGATTGACATTATACACATATACACCCACATTCCCATTCCATACTGATCAAGGACAATTCCTAATCCTTAGAATCTATAACTGTTACCTTAGTTCAGATAGGATTAAATTCTACATGCTACAAAATTTACAGTGAATACTATTTTGTAGCTAAGACAATCCACAAAAACACACTTTCTCTTTATTTCTCATACACACACTGAACAAAGAAATATCTGACCCCACATTCTGAGAAGCCCCTACAACTCAAAACAGAGTACCCTATATTGCCTTATGATGACATCTCTCCTGAGCACAGATAGGTCCAATGGGTACCAGACACACCAAGATCAGTTCTTTTCCTGTCTGGGATATGTAACTACATGAACTACATTGCAAAGCTATCTTTTAAAAGACCTGTTAAGGAATGCTAAGTGATTGGTTATTATGTTTTCAAGGATGAATATGAAAGAACTGGCCCTTTGCATGTCAAATGCAGCAAAACATTGGATGTGTGGTTGGGCAACAATATAAGTAAAGTGGTGAAGACATTGAACACCCTTCCTCCACTCTAGAACAATGTTAGATAACCTTACATTTGTAAGAGAGGAATATGACACTATTTTATAATATATTACCAATCTAGGCAAATACTAGAAGTGGTACCAAATTATGTAAATATGACAAAAATTACATTCAAAATTAGAAAAGGGCTTTGCAAAGGAATTTGATCCATGTATGTCGATGGGGCCTTTACCTCATTAAAATTTTCTTTCATTTTAAGGACAGAATGAGCCCCGAATGGGAGAGTCACCAGACTGAGCTATTGTGACAAAATGTTATAGGCAGTGGTTACTAAAGCAGCTAGCACCCATTTCTGATAATTCTAAGGTTGAAAGTTCAAGATCAAGTAGCTAGAAAGTCATTGACAGCCTCATACCCTCCTGAAGGATAGCCACTTTCTTACTGTGACCTCTCAGTGTGGGGAAAGACAGGCCTCTGGTCTCTTCTTCTACATCTTTTAGTCACTAATGTTGCAACAGGGACTCCATCCTCATATCCCATCTAACTCTGCTTTTCAGACTGCAGCTCCAGGTTCCATCACCTTAGAAGTTAATCATGACTTTGAAGAGAACTCAGTGTTCAATCTACCACAAGGAGCTATCACTAATTTTATCAGGCCTTAAAAGATATGAATAAATACATTTTTAATGTACTAAAAAATTTAAAGGCTCTCCAGTGTGTTATCTACTTGTTTAAAATATAAATTAGACTCGTAAATTTTGCACATGTACTCTCCATAATCTTTTTAAGTGCTATTTAAGTGTTCACTTGATTTTCATTCAACTAGAAACCTTTATTTTATTCAAACTTTCACTTTAGGATGCTTATCAGAAAAGCAAGTGCAATCTACCTTTAATTTGAAGGATTTTAAACACTCAGACTTGAACATACCTTTCTAATGTTAGTTTCTCAACCTGTGATGTCAATGTGACTCACCCTTCACAAAGTTTAAATTACCTTCCAGAGATCTTCTTCTTAAAATTACCACATAATATCTATAAAAACTATGGTCCTGTAATAGTTATATGGAGCTGAAACATCTGTAAGGCATAATAAAGGTGGCATCTGCTCAGGGCTGGTGAGCAGCTCAGTGTACAACAGCAGCCGCTGTTCAGTAGCAAAGACCTGAGTTGGAATCCTCAGAAACCAGGTTAAAAAGATGGAGATAGTCACCCCAGTGCCATGGCAAGGGTCAGACCTAAAACTAAGTTCAGTGAGAAACCATATCTTAAAGGTATGAAGCAGAGAGTGATGGAGCAGGACCCCGATGTCCTCCAGTGCTGCACAAGCACGGCATCCATGCACACTCACATTCACACACACACACAGTTCATCTGTGTGAAAAGTTAACTTTGTACAAGACTCCTGTCATCATAAGATACTTTGCACTTTAACAATTAAGATTTTACTACTGGCCTAAGGTTATATATGTTTCCGACTTGTAACTATGACATCTATGCCAAAACACATCTGTAGGCCAGTTATCACTACTGTTTCCTTTCTATATGCCTCTGTTAAACCTAGGCATATTGAGAAACACATTGTTTACAATGTGCAAAACATGAGGTTTAGAACTCTGGCTATATTAATGAAAGATGGAAAAAAAAGTCTAATTCTAGGAGCACAATTGACCCCCAAACAAAAGAGACATCATAGCAATACCGTGTGTTTAATAAGACAGAGCAATTTTAGTTGCATTTTAAAACAATGTACCTTGGATGCACAACAATGCACAGCATAGCTTTAATTTCTCAAGATTTCCAGATTCTTGGCAGGGAAGATGGTTCAGTGGTAAATGTGTTTGCTGCAAAAACTGATTACCTAAATTCAGTCCCTGGAACCCACATGGTATGATGAAAAACTGACTCCTGCGAGGAGTTATCCTCTGGCCTCTCAATGTGTGCCTTGCACATGTACTCTTACACAAACTTATGAATATATAAAATAAATTAATAAATATACAAACAAAATGAGACCTTTTCCCAAAGCTGTCCCCACATTTGGAATAATAATATTAGTGTCCCAATAGGTTTGTCTAATTTTTATTTGGTAATTCCATTCATTCCATTTTATTTGGTAATTACATAAGAACTCAACTACAATAAGTTTATACAGCTGGAGACTCCAAGAAGATAAAGGAGGACATATACTTGGGCAGCTGCATACATTTTACAATGAGGTGCAAGCTTTTAATTAAATTTCAAATAAAATAAAATCTTAGCATAAGTGTCTGTTATTACTATAAATGGAAACAGTTTTGTTGTGTGGCAGTCATTTTTCATTATTGAACATTTGAGGCACCTGCTAAATAGCAAATCACAGCAGGGGGAGTAATTGTTTTGAAAATACCATTGAAAATTAAAAGGAAAATTTGAAACTAGTGGCTCATAGTTTTTAATAGAAAACTGACATCCTACTGAACCTGAGCTTTGATTACAAGTGGGTTAAAATACCAGTGTCTGTAAAGATCTGAGGAAAAGTCTACAACCACAGAAATGTGATGTTATCAATCACAGTGTTAAGGGATATAGTACAGCACTATTGATTTGCAATAAGGGAACTCAAGAAATGCCATCAAGGTGAACTCCAGCACTCAGCAGTCAGCCTTTGCTGGAGCTGGTAGTCTGAGTTACATAAGTGTTACACACAATTTTCAGCCAACCCACACCTCAGTCCCACATCAGCTACATTAGATTTACTGACTGTATAGGAATCAGTCTGTAATAGTACTATCACCATATCAGCATCTCGTGTGATTTAGACATCCAACCAACTCATTCTTTCAAATAATCCTCAGGGAGATTTTACTGTGGTTGATGGAACTGTCTTTCCTATTTTGACTTCTCTAAAATCCCTTATCCTCAGCCTGTAATAGGGATGGTAAACCCAAAGCTGCTATCTTGGGGTACTCAGCAATCTGACTGTGAACAAGATGTGCAGTGGATGAGACAAAAATGCCAGGTGCATCACTACTGAATGCTTCAAAGGCCCATCAGCACTCCTAGTGTGTGGCTTGGGTGTCTTTCTCCTGAAACACAACTTCCAACACTTCATTTACTTCCATCTGAAATAGTACATTAGCTTGAGATGTTTGCCCATCCTGAGGTCGATTGTATAAGCTCCACAAATTCCATGTTTAAGTTAATTTCCGAGGATCATCTAGGAATATGTATAAAGCAATCATGGTAACTCCTAGATGTGCTGTACTATGTCCCTCAATGGATTGAAGTGACCCATATTGACATACAGCGTAGTAGGACTTGAATTACCCAGCACAGGCCAAAGGGAGCTTTTAGAAAACCAGGAGGCATGCACCTCTCACATGGTGAACTCGAACTGAGTGGACACATCAAAGGCAGCTTCATAGACAAACTAGCAAATAACTTTGGCTTACCAAAGAGAGACCACCCCCACTCAGATCTCCAGACAGCAAGGAGGGAATGTCGAGAACAGTGATAGCTCCACGTGTAAACTCCAGTACCTCATGGCTTTCCACTGGGTTCCATGCTCCAGAATTTGAAGACTCAAATGTCCAAGAATCTTGCCTTCCTCATGCCAAATCACAACCCCTCCCCCAGGCAAATGTAGGCACAGCCTCTAAAAACACGAGATGGAAACAAAACTGAACGGTGTATGTGTTTGGGGGAGGGGCAAGAGCATTTCATATTAGAAAACATGATTGTGGAAGCTGCAGGTATTCTCCGACCTCAATTCACACACACCCGTAAACGTCGAAGATTCAAGAAGCTAATGTGTGCCCAAGGAATATGCATTCTTCTAATTGGGTCACCTGGGTATAAGACACCTGGTGGCCAACAAAACTGGAAATCTGGAGGGCACTGGCTCACCTGTGGGTTTCCAATGCCACCCTACATATCAATGTAAACCTCCTGGAGGGATGTTTCTAGAACTCAGTAATGTATCTCCTCACTCTGCCCTCAAAGCCTATGCATTTTAAGAAGATTTATTATTATTATTATTATTTTCATTACTATTATCATCATCACTGTTATAGAAAGAAACGCAGTCAGGAAGCCGGGTGCTTCTGTATCCCACCAACTTCTCCAGGATTCGAGGAGGGCACACCCGGAACACACCTAACAGGCGATAGCAAACAGGGCATGCTTAGAGGCAGCTCCACTGGGCTGATCCCTCATTGTCATGGTAGCGCTTAAGGACCTCTCCACTGAGCTTTCTGGAAGTCAGTGGGAGTCCCAGCATGAGGGGACTCAGACTGCAGGGAGGTGGCTAGTGCAGGGGTGGCGGGGATTTGAGTGCGCCCAGTGCCAACCTGAGCCCTACCGCCCCTTCCCGCGCTCAACTCACCAGCTCTGGGCTGCTTCCTCGGAGTCTCCTCCGGGAGCTTCTCCTGCTTTCCTCCCGCCGCGTTCTTCATCCTCCTGCAGCTCACGGTGCGGCGTCCAGGGCCCGGCATTCGGGGACAGAGGCGGCCACCGGGGCACTTGGGTGCCCCAGAAGGCGCACAGCTGCACCACCGAGTCACGCTGAGGTCGGGGATGGCTGGGAGCCGCGGCCACGAAGAGCCAGGTGCGGGGCGCCCCAGGGGGAGGCAGCCTGTGCCTTTACTGAGCTCTCAGCCCGGCGCGTCCCGAGTCCGCACCGCTCCAGGTGCAGCACCGACTGGAGGTGCGAGCCCGTGGCGGAGCTCCTGGAGCACTGTGAAGAGCGGTCAGATGCCCAGACGCCAGCCAAGCGGGGACTAACGCGCGCCAAGCCAACGGGTATTAAGTGTGACCCACAGGCGCCAAGCAGGGAAATGCATCAGGCACTAGAGAAGACACTCCAGGGAGCAGCTTCTAAGTACTCTTTTGTGCCCAGGTCCTTAGCGCTCCGTATTTGGGTGCAGCATCTTACACCCCAACCCGCTCAGCTTTAACCATACTCCCAGCAGCCTTGCACATCACAGACAGAGACACTGGGTGAGGCCACTGCCAGGACAAGCAAGCCTCACAGCCACAGGACCTCCTGCTTTGCTTCGCTTTCCTGATCTCTGCTCGCCTCTCTATCCGTGCCGGTTCTAGGGCTTACAAGTGTGCTTTTCCGGTTAACTGTTTTCTGGACTCTCCTGGCATCTTATTGAAGTTCAAGTGCAGATACCACAGCTAAGGAGGGGAGGGGCCATCTGAGCTTCTGCGGCTTTAACCGCTTGGCAGAACCTCTGATCCAAGAATCACGTTTTGAATTGTAAAACACAAAGAAGCAAACAAAACATAAATGATAAATATTATTAAATACATATAGACATACATACATACATACATACATACATACATACATACATACATACATACATGAATAAATAAGAAAGAAGTTAATTAGTATCAACACTTGAGAAAAGGGCAGTCCAAAAGCTGTCCCGCTGTGCCTGCATTACCCCACCAACTTCTCCAGGGTTCTCAGAAGGGAGCAGGTCTCCTTGTTGTCTAATACCAGCTGAGACAGTTATAATCTATATTTAACCATAGCCAGCTGTTTTTCATGAGGTTCAGGATGGTGGGCGGAGAGAGAGATAATCAGAACTATGAACCCCCTGCCATGGGATAATATGCATATGTGCTAGACTTTCAATACTGTTAGCAATCTCGCTTGGTGCAACCCTGAAGAAAACTAAGGCAGATCAACGGGTGGAAATATCGGGGACACCATACATGTGCTGTCAGGAGAAGCTCATTTTAACAACAACCTTCCCACAGCCATTTGGAAAGAAAAAGTGTAGAGGTTGGACAAATTGCCCATTGGTTAACAGAGCCTGCTGCTTTTGTCGAAGACCCAAATTCAAATCCTGGCACCCGCAACAAATTCACCTGAAAACACAGCTCCTGGGCATTAGATGCCCTCTTATGACATCTACACACACACACACACACACACACACACACACACACACACACACACGCACACACACTGAAAGAAATTTTTTAAAGAAAATGTAAATAATAACCTCTAAATTGCAATCTGTTATTCCTCCAAACAGCTGTGGGTTGTCAAAGATATCCATTGTTGTTCCATTGTTGTATTAAGCACTCATATCACTTATCAAAAACTAAAAAAAGAAAAGAACCAAGAGCAAGTTCCAAGAAGAAAAAACAATAAAGAAACATAGTCCAGGCACCAAAGATACACTGTGGCGTGACTTAGCCCGACTGCTGTGATTAGCATGCCCATACTCCGCAGCCCACACTTTGTTCGGGATTGACTGTAATGCATATGCGATTCAATTTAGCAAGTGCTCACTAAAAGCTGATCAGGCTGAAGGCCTTTGCTGAGGTGACCCAGTCTGGCATGGTTCATGCTTTGAAAATAAATTTGAAGATATACTAAAGGATACCATATTCAGCAGCCTGTATTACCAGAAGAGACCCTGGAGCACATTCCCACAAAGTCCCAATTGTGCTAGACCGGAGAGAAGCTACATTAAAAGATAAGCCTTATTGTCTAACGTGAAGCGGAGCGACAGAAGGAGACATGAAAAGTATGGGGGTTGTCTAAGCCTTTGTCCAAATGTTCTGAAAATCTTCAGAGGCCATTTCCATTGAATTATGGTTGCTCCCCTGAAAATGTGTTCAGCTGGGACATATTATTATCTAAAATGTACCAAGATGGTTGGTCAGAGAGAAGAGGTTAGTAGGGTGATCTAGAACCTGAACAAGCACAACTGCAGAAGGTGTTTAGGAAGGACAAGGCCTCTGGGGAAGGACTGTAAAGATGGGAACAATAACAACAACGCTTGTGGGGAATGGAATGTGAGGACGGTCACAAAGAAGTATCACCGGGATGTAACCAACACTAGTAACCACATGAAAGGAATGGATCTGTTCAAGATATCTAGGTTTGTGCCCAGGGAGCTAGAAAGATGATGATGCTACAAAGGATTGGGAAGCCGGAAGGAGAGTTGCCGGTGGGTAGTGTGTTGATTTGTGGTCAGTGGTTGGCATGTGCTATTGGAAAATGCTAACAGATACTTTAAATCTCTTTGGACCCATGCAGTCAGATATTTGAGTCACATGGTCAGATGCAGATATTTTCACAATTACAAATGTCGCCTTGCAGTAGTTGAGTCTGAAGTCATATTTGAGACTTCTGAGCACATATATGGGTTCAGTTTTGGGGAGTGTAAAAGTTTAGCAATGAAACAAATTGAGTACTCTGGAAAAGCACGGGCAGCTATGACCTTCCTGTTTCTGACTCCTCCCCTACAGCTCCAGGAGCCTCCAGGCAGAGTGGTGATGGGGACTTAAGTAAAATAAAGTGTCGGCTTCTCCTTTGAATTTGTTTCACCCTGACTTGAATCTGAGAGGACAGACACCATATGGCTTATTTGGACACTGTAGCCCTCACACTTAACACAGCACTTGGTAAAAAGAGATGATGAAAGTATTTACAAATATTTAAAAAAGTACTAGGTAGACACAGAAGAGACATCAAAGCATACCTGAAAAGATAAAGAGATTGCAAAAAGGGGTTTTCATAATTTGATGCCATGAAACCAAGCTAGGAATATTTTGTTCCAGACATAATCATTGTTAATAGAGAGGTGCAGGAGCATAAAAGAAGAGGCACTGGCACATAGAGAAAGATCTTGTGTTTGTTTGGAACAGGAACTGGTTTAAGACTTGGTGAACTGCATCCAAGTACTTAGCTGCACTAAAGAGGTATCAGAATTCTGAGTGGCAAAGGAATTCCAGAAGGAAAGCCACTTTGTCTAAACCAACTTAACAACTAAGTGAAGATGAGAACAAAGAGGTTGGGACCAGAGTGGAGATGGTTCCTATGTACTGAAAGCAGCATCCAAACATACCCTAATAATGAGACTAAAAGGCCACAGTGTTGGAGAGATGCTCCAGGTGAGAAAAGGGGAGGAAGGATGGTCTGAATGAGTGAGCCAAGAGTGCCAATGATTAGTCTTAGGGAAAATGGCCATTTGTTACTTAAAAGCAAGGACAAGATACTAGAAATAAATTGCTTTGACGCTTTGTGATGGGGTGAAAAAGCACAGGAAATGTACATATAATGTTGTCCAATGTCTCCAGGAATATGGACATGCGTTCTTCTGCCGACCTTTAACCAACAGGAGATAATACTAGTCGTTTAAACTGTGTAAATATTCATAACAAGTTATCATGGGGATATAATACTGACTCAACTATGGAAAATGGGCAGGCAAGATATCTCCATGAGTAAAGGCACCTGCCACCAGCCCTGACCACCTGAGTTTGATTTCTGGAACCTACATAATAGAAGATAATTGAATTCCATAATTTGTCTTCTGACCTCTACATGTGCATGTACAAACAAGCACATATGAACATAACAAATTAATACATAAATATTTAAAATAAATATTCATCAAAAATACAGGAAGGAAGAGTGTCAGCTAACATGGGAACCAGGTTCAGGAGTAAAAATTCACTACTAGAATGAATGTAATTCTCCCAGTAACACTGAAGACACAATGCAGAGGTAAAGAAGGATGAGATGTTGCTGCCTGAGATAAGTAACCAACAGAACAGAAACCATCCTAGGGTGGGTGTTTATGGAGCAGAACCAGAGTGGCCTGTGGAGTCTTCCTTATTTGGCATTGGTTTGCCATGCTTCTCTTTCCAGTGGTCTGGCACTTGGAATTAGTTATTTAAATGATGCAAGCCTTGGTTGTCTCATTGTAAGACTTAAAGCATTTGCCCTCTAATCTTAGGATTTTAAATTTAATTGTCCTAATGATGGTAATAAAGACAAGCAGATGTATGCAGACATGAAACTTATCTGAGGAAGTTGTGAAACTGTAAGATCCCTGGGATTCAGGAATCGCCAACTCATCAAATATGGAAGTGGGATTACAGAATAAGTTTCTAGTTCAGAATCACAACTCCTTGCTGCTGCTGCTAATTGGAAAACCAGACATTGAAAACTACTATTTTAAAACATAGTGGCTAGTATTTTGTCTTGATAGTGAGCTCATATTAGGACATACAATAAGAGAGTCTAAATTCAAAAGTATATAAATGAAGCATGAAGGTAGTTGGTCAAAAGAGATCATCAATGGATGTCAGAGGCTGAGATTTATCTCTCATATTTAGTATGAGAGAATGTGTAGGGCTAATCAAGATCAGGAGTTTGGGGCCAGTGAGAAAACTTGAGATTTCAGAATCATGGAGATAGGCATTTGTTTTTCTAGCATTTCTTAAAATGGTTTGTAATAAATACCAAGAGCATAACAAAAATACCAGTTCACCAGAAGAGATAAAGGGGCCAAGGGATGAACATAAGTCATGTCAGCAGAGACATTCATTACTAGGGCTTGGCCTTTGCAGCCATGGAGAAGCAGGAGGCAGACAGTATGACATAACTGTCACTGTCCAAAGGGAAGATATGTAACTCCTGGGCTCTCAGGCTGGAAAAAGTGACCCTCTCACACTTAGAGCAGCATCTGTCAATGAGCCACTGGAGAACTTGGAGCTCATGTGGCTTTTTAAAGGAGGAAGCCTCAATTACAAATAAGTACATGGTACTATAGCACCAAGAGAAAAGCATAAGTGGGAAAGCCTAGGAACAGTGAGTCTCCTATAGACTGAACTCCATCTGCTGAAGGCCTCATTGCATTGAGCATCTATGTTTTGTTATACACCATAGTGATGCTTTATTTGGCCCTTGGGCCTTGATAAGATTCCTTTTTTGAGATAGCAAAGAAAGACTTAGGGAAATCAAATAACTTCTCTGTTGTCATTACTGACCAGCTGCCATCTCTCTGAAGCATGTATAAATTCCACTCCAAAATACTTCTTTACAAAATAGTTAATGTATATGGTCCATTCATCCTTTTGGTCTTGGGTTCTTTAGGGAATGGATTCTGGACAAGTGAAAGTAAGTGTGCATGAAAATCACTCGAGAGAGGTTATGAGATCAAGATCCTTGAGAGCAAGGACACAGGCTATATAAGGGAAAAATTGATTGACAGATCTGCAAAGGAGTTTTCAGTTAGTCCTTGGAGAATACTGGGCTGAACCATACCTCACAGTTGTCCTGAGCCCAAGAGGGAATTAAATCTTCTACCACTGTATCAATCAGCCATTTCTAGTTATCAGGCTTCATGTCAAACCCTGGAGACCCAGTCTACTTAAGTATTTAAATATTATGTCACTACTTCCCAGAAAAATCAAAGATGTTCATTTTAATACACAGTATCATGTGGAAGTCCTTGAGATGGGTAAATCTGGGTGAGACAAATATATTTTAATATCATATGTTTGGGGTCATGCAACTTAGAATTAAATAAAATATGTAGAAGAAAATCACCTACAAAATGAAAAATAGCAAATCCCTTACAGGAAGCTATGAATATTAAATATTCTAACATAAAATAATTCTGGATGTTTTCTGTTTTTTTTCTACAATAGGTGGAGGACTCTAACAGAACCTGAACATGGTAAACATGATGCCATTAGGTTTTGTCCTTTTCCTGTCGTAGAATATTATTGTAAGGTATGTTACTTTTGTTTATGTTGCATTTGTTTAACTCTGTGAAGCTGTGTTAATTTGCCTGTCTAAAACACCTGGTGGTCTAATAAAGAGCTGAATGGACAATGGTAAAGCAGGAGAAAGGATAGGCAAGTTTGGCAGGCAGAGAGAAGAAATATAAGGAGAAATCTGGGAGGAAAAGGAGGAACAAGAAAACAAGGAGAGGAGGATGCTAGGGGCCAGCCATGCAGCATCACAGCCAGCCACAGAGTAAGAGTGAAAGTAAGATATACAGAAGGAAGAAAAGGAAAAAGGACAAAGGCAAAAGGTAGACAGGGATAATTTAAAGTTAAGAAAAGCTGGCAAGAAACAAGCCAAGCTAAGGCAGGGGATTCATAATTAAGAATAATCCTCTGTATGTGATTTATGTGAGAGCTGGGTAGCGGACCCCCCTGCAAAAAAGAAAAAAAAAAAAAAACGACCAACAAGAAGCCCTTCCCTTTCCCTTACTAAACCATTAGATTACATTCCTAAAGCTAACCCTGAAGATCTATTCTTTCATATATCCACTGACTCGTTCTTGAGGCTAAACAACAGTGTACATCAATCAAAACTCCCCATTTGGCTGCACTGGCTAATCTGTCCAATGAGGACTGAGCAACTCATCCTAGCACAGACATCTTCTTTTCCCCTTAAAACCACTTATGTAGAGACACCTACTGTAAGCTGTCTGCGTATGTCTGATCCATGGGGCAGCCTCCATCCTGCACTTGCTCTTCCAGGGTAATAAATTTCCTATGTGCTGAGAGTTTGGTGTCTGGGTATGTTCTGAGAAGACTCTGAGGGGCTGCCCCCTACAATAGGTGGTAATCAAAATTTAAGCAATATCATATAATATTATAATGTTATATATATACATATACATATTATATATATGTATATATTTATATATGTATGTATGTGTGTGTATGTATACACACACACACACGTATACATATATACCGTGTACTTAATAATATCAAGGTTGGAGGATGTCGCATATCAGGGAAATGATAGTGAAGAGAAAGAATTTAGTTGAACTGTGAAGAATGCATCTGACTTGGCCTTGGCTGTGAAGGTCATGTAAGTTTCACTAGATACTCCTGGGAAGGAAGAATACATTTCAAGAACAAACCAATATTTGGATTAACTATTGACAATACAATGAAAAGCAAAGAATGCTGTAAAAAATCAATTTCTTAGCAATTTTGTGCCTTATTTTAGAAGAAAATGAAAACTGAAAATGTTGGACAAATTAAAAATATGAACACAGTTGTCTCTTATGCAAACAATCCATGAAATGTCGAAATGGAACAAGAGCAAATCAAAACTAAGACAAAACTTTCTGGTCCAGCCCAACCTAACCAATGCTGGAGGATGTTCTTTCCTTTAAGGCCATAGGACACAATGTGGTCATTGCACACATGACCTGGAGACTTCCTGGAATCTCCAGTTCTGGGCCTTCATTTTTGACCTACTGAAGCAGTAACTCTGATGAGGGTCTCATTCATCCTTGTTTTAACAAATTTTCCAGGCCATTTTAATATATATTCAAGTCCAGGAAACACTGCTGTAATAGTTTTTGTTTAATTTTTGCATATGTATATATGTATGTGTGTATGTGTACATGATGTGCATGTTTGTGCCTGTGTATATGTGTGTGGAATGCACAAGCATATGAACATAGGGACAGAGATCAATGTCAGGTGATTTCTTCAGATGATCTCCATCTTATTTTATAAGACATGGCCTCTCACCAAACCAGGATTTACCAATTTGAATAGGCTGGCTGGCTAGCAAGCCCCAGGGATCAACCTGCCTCTGCCTCTTCTGTGATGGGATTGTAGATATGTAACACTCACTGCACAAAGATTTTTACATAGGTTCTGGATATACAACTTTAGGCCTTCAGGCTTGCAAGACAAGTACTTTACTGACTGAAATATCTTTCCAGCCAACTGCTATTGTTGCTTAATAACACATTTTTCTTCAAAAAATAATTACCTTCTGGAATATTCTAAAGCAGCCTGCTTCTCCCTAAGTTTGCATGATGTGATTGCTATTTGCTAAAGTTATTACAGACTGTCTTTGGCCACATATCTCAGTACTGAACAATGCCTATTTATATAAGGGTCACATGGGTCTCTTCATTTATTGATTTTAGTTTCCATACACATATATCATTAATTTTGCTCACATTCAACTCCATTTTCATTTTTTACCCTTCTCCTTCTCCTGCTGATTCCTTCTTTATCCCCAAAAGCCCTCTTTCATCACACACACACACACACACACACACACACACACACACAGACACACACACACACACATACACACACACACACACACATACACACGGATACCACATATAAGAGTAAAAATACAATGTTTATTATTCTGAGTCTCTCTTATTTAAAATGATGACTTTTGGTTTCATCCATTTTCCTTCAAATAACACTTTATTTAGAGAGAAATCACATTTTCTTTAGCTCTTCATTTGTTAGTGATTTCTTATCAGGGATGATTTTATCTCTTGGCTATTGTGAATAGTTGTAAGGCAAATGTGGTTGTGCAGGAATCTCTATGGTGTACTAACACAGATTCCATTATATATGTGGAGGCATGTCTATGGTATTTGGACATGAATTCCTTCATGGATGTACAGGTATTTCTGTGGTGTAATGACACAGATTTCTTACATATGGAGTTATGTCAATGGTATTCTGACATTCTTTCTGATGTGCAGGGGTCTCCATGATATGCTCTCCTAGATTCTTTGTAGGTGCATGTCCACAAACCAGATGTTTTTTCAATTTTTTTTAGAATAAATATTTAATACAAACTTCATTCCATTTGTTTTGGATATGAGACATGATATCATTGATTTGTCTCTTTTACTAAAAGTAAGAAATCAGGAAGAGACATCCTTAGAGATTTTGTAGTGCATCTAGAGGCAAGTGCTAAACAGTACACTCTCCTTATCAAAAACAAACAGATTAAAAAGCACTTCTCATTATTAGCAAAATTCTTGAAGGGCTAATGAAAATATACACAAAAATACAGGAAATTTTAAGGGCTCAAAATAATTCCAGCTTATATATTCAGTTGGAGAATCATCAATAGCTGCGGTTTTGAGCATGTGCAAACTAACAAAGATTTTTACAACGGCCAACAGAAGACATACAGATTCTTCTTTGGAGATCTTTTGAATAAATGGGCAGGAAGTTAAAGGAATGAGCTGACACAGCACAGGAAGGGGCTAGACCTCCATGAAGCTCCAGAGTTTCATGTAGCACAGTGTTAAGCCCAGGACCTATATTTCTAACAAACCTCCAGTTGCTTCCACTAGTGGCTCAGAAATGTCCATTGGAGAGCCACTGGCCTAGAAAGCTTTCTATTAGCATTATTATTCTAGGCATATAGCGGTCACTCCATGATTGTTTGTTAGCTAGAAAATATCTATACATCTTGCTTTCTATCTTTGTGAAAACTTTCTTAACAACTCCACTTTGCAGTGACAGCATTCACCTCTAAAGCTCTTTTAACATATTATAAATATGACTGAGTCTACATTTGGCATATCCACATTGTTCTATAATAGACTCCTAGAAGCACCTTAGAGTTGACAGTTTGTGTGAAGATGATATTTAAGGAATAGTCTGGGAGAAATTGGTTAGCACGGGACAAGCAGCAAAGAAAGAGGAAGAAAATCAAGCAAGTGTGTGGGTGGATTCCCACAGAGAGTAGATTCAGTCTCATTCTGCACTAGGAGTCTTGGTTAAAGGAGCTGGACTTTCCTATTCTATCATTATCAATGCTTCCCAGGAGGAGGCACATTGATTGACAGGAGATTCCAGTTCTGAGTAGCAGGGCAAAGAGGGTCCCTTGACCCAAGAAGTGTTTGAAAATGAAGTGAATCACTCTTGAAAGTAAAAAATAGTTTTATAAAAGTGCAGGATGCTCACAGAGAATGCTGGAGAATGTTGGTGGAATCACAGTGCTCATTCTCTTGTGAGCAAAAACAGTTATTAAGAGTCTGAGAAAATGTTGGAGAATGTTGTTGGAACAGCACAATATGTAGTCACCTATATTTAGGAAGACTTTTCATGAGTGCTCATCCTTGCTTCTCATGAGATTCCATACCCATGGAGAATCGCAGATATGTTGTGAATTTCTCTAGGTTGATCTATAAGAAATTCCATCTCTGAGGAACAAACCTGGTAAGTACACACGGCTTAACTGCATTCCTGGGTCTGAACTGTGCACCTTCAACAAAGGGAAGGATATATTTACCAGGAAAGATGCATGGAGGCTTCCATTCTGCCAGAACCCCTCTCTACAAATGCTGTAATAGCTGAAGGCCATTTTTGCAATTCCTGCAATTGATGCACTTATGAATTGGCCAATTTTGATTTACTTATTTTTTAAGTTATACTTATTAATTTAAACTTGGATAAACTAATGAAATATGAAAGTGAAAAATCAGATTTCAACTTTGCAAATTAAATTTAATGCTTTTCAGATTTTCAAAATACAAGTTGCTTAAAAATAAAACTGCTCTAGAATAGAGGTATCATCAAGTGACCTGTTAAACCAGAGAAAGTCATAACAGTTGAGAAGGTTTGATCACATAGGATATCTTAGTAAGTACCCTTAGTGTCTGTCTAACTGTAGATCAAAGGAACTCAAACTAAGAACTTTGTTGTTTTAATTAGAATTTTTTCGCATGAAATAACAGAAATTGTTCTTAAATGGCTTACAAAAAAATAATAGAGCTATCATTTCTTCTAACCAGAAGTTCTGAAGTAGAAGATATCCAGGTCTATTAAATACAATGACTTCATGAAGTCATCCCATGTGTGTTCCACCTTTCTTTACACACTGATATATTTATTCATGGAATCAAAATAGCTGAAACCATACAAAAAATCATTCCTGGACAAACGGTTGCCAAAGCAGAACAGGACTCCTGAGCCTCACTGTCTATCTGTGCATTCTTTTAAAAAAGCAAAGTATTATTTAACAGAAGCCTCCAAGTTTCCTTTGGGTCTGTATACCATCATCCTCACTGGCAAGGCAGAACTTAAGAGCTCACTTGGCATGAAAAAGGGACCAGGAAAAAGCAAAGCTTTTGGCATCAGGAGAGCAGGCGAAGAGCTGGGCAGACAACACAGTGAAGTGAAAGAAGACTCTGCACCCTGAAGGAACAAGGCAAGTGATGATGAACACCTAAGGCAAAAGGACAACCTTTGCCCATTTAAGCAGTAAAGAGGGGCCTGGGCAGATGACTCCAGTCATGAAGTGCTCACTATTCAAGTCTGAAGACTTGTGTTTTCATCTGCAGCATTTGAGTTAAAAGCTGAGGTTCATGGTGCTTGTCTGCAATCCCAGGACTGGGAAGGCAGAGATGGAAGAATATTGAAGCTCACTGGCCAGATAGTCTTGCAGAATCAGTGATCCTCAAAATCAATGAGATACCCTGTCTAAAAGCATAATGTGGTGAGAAATGGAGGGAGACATTCAATATCAACCTCTGGCTTCCACATGTAGGCAAACCATACATGTGTGTATACAGATGAGCACATAAACATGCATACACCATACAAAGAGAAACAAAAGTATTGAATAGCATGTACAAGCATATACATTAAATAAAGCCAAAGAGATTTCAGGTATAATACCTCATTTTTTCTAACTGTGGCTGAGTCACTGGTCTTAATCATGCCAGATAAGTAGTCAAAATATATTGTGTAAAAAACTATTTTTATGGAAAGATCTCCCATGCTCATGGATAGGTAGAAATTACAGAGTAAAAATGGCAATCTTACCAAAAGCAATCTATAGATTCAATGCAATCCCCATCAAAATCCGAACACAATTCTGCACAGACCTGGAAAGAAAAATACTCAACTTCATATGGAAAAACAAAAATCCCAGGATAGCTAAAAGAATCCTGTATAATAAAACAACCTCTGGAGGCATCACAATCCCCGACCTCAAGCTCTACTATAGAGCTACAGTAATAAAAACAGATTGGTACAGGCATGAAAACCAATGTGTGGACCAATGAAATTGAATTGAAGACCCTGACATTAACCCGCACACCTATGAACATACAAAGAAGCCAAAACTGTACAATGGAAAAAAGAAAGCATCTTCAACAAATGGTGCTGGCATAACTGGATGTCAACATGCAGAAGAATGCATATAGATCCACGTCTGTCACCATGCACAAAACTCAAGTCCAAGTGGATCAAAGTCCTCAACATAAATCCAGTTGCACCGAACTTGATAGAAAGAAATTAGAAAGTAGTCTTGAATGCATTGGCACCAGAAAACACTTGCTAAATATAACATCAGTAGCACAGACACTGAGAGCAACAATTAATAAATGGGACCTCCTGAAACTGAGAAACTTTTGTAGAGCAAAGGACACAGTCAATAAGACAAAATGACAGCCTACAGAATGGGAACAGATCTTCACCAACCCCACATCTGAAGGAGGGCTGACTTCCAAAATATGTAAAGAACTAAAAAAGCTAGATTTCAAAATACTGAACAATCCAATTAAAAAATGGGCTACAGAGCTTAACAGAGAATTCTCAACAGAAGAATCTCAAATGGCTGGAAGACATTTAAGGAATTGCTCAAGAAAATGTAAATCAAAACAACTCTGAGATACCATTGTACACCTGTCGGAATGACTAAGATCAAAAACACTCATGACAGCTTATGTAGGAGAGGATGTGGAGCAGGAGGATCCTCCATTGTTGATGGGAATGCAAAATTATACAGCCACTCTGGAAATCAGTATGGTGGTTTCTCAGAAAATTAGGAATCAATCTTCCTCAAGATCCAGCTATACCATTCTTGGGCTTATACCCAAGGAATGTTCAACCTTACCACAAGGACACTTGCTCAACTATGTTCATAGCAGCACTATTTGTAATAACCAGAACCTGGAAACAACCTAGATGCCCATCACCTAGGATGGATAAAGAAAATGTGGTACATATACACAATAGAGTATTACTCAGCAGTAAAAAACAATGATATCATTAAATTTGCAGGCAAATGGGTGGATATAGAAAATATCTTGAGTGAGGTAATCCAGACTCAGAAGGACAAACACGGTATATACTCACTCATAAGTGGATACTAGATGTAGGGCAAGGGGATGGCTAGACTGCAGCCCACTGCTTTGTAGAGGCTAGCTAACAAGGAGGGACCCTGAGAGGGACACATGCATAGCCCAGGGAAGTAGAAGTGGATGGCACCTGCATGAGTGGGCTGGGGGTGGTTGTGTGGCAAAGGGCAAGGAATGAGGGGTAAGAACGTAGAGAAATGGGAGGGTCAAGCTGGAGTGGGGACAGAGTGGGAGAGCAGGAAAGCAGACACCATGATAGATGATGATATCATGGGAGTAGGAAGAGGCAGGGTGCTGAGGAAGCTCTCAGGAATCCACAGGGATGACACCACCCTGGACTGCTGGCAGTGACTGAGGGGGTGCCTGGACTGATCTACTCTGGTGACTGGTCTAGTCTGTCATCATAGAGCCTTTATCCAGTGACAGATGGAGGTGGATGCAGGGATCCATGGCAGGGCTCCAGGAATCCAATCTAACAGACAGAGGAGGGATTCCGAGGGTGGAGGATATGGAGACCATGATGGGAAGAAATGCAGAGATGACCAACCACAGTGTTGGAGACCCATGAACTGTAGACTAGTGGCCGTGGAGTCCCCATGGAACTAGACTAGGCACTCTGGATATAGGAGATAGCTGTTTAGCTCAAAATATTTTGGGGACACCCGGGCGGGGGGATCAGGATCCATCCCTGGTGCATGCGCAGGCTTTTGGAAGCCTGGTGCCTGCGGTGTGGCACCTTGAGCAGCCTTGGTGTGGCAGGGAGGGGCTTGGACCTGTCTGGGCTTGGTGTGCTGGGCTCTGCCAACTCCCCATGGGAGACCTTGATTTGGAGGATGTGGGGGTCAAGGGTGGCTTGGGCGTGAGGGCTGGGGGGTGGGAGGAGGGAGGAAGTGGGATCTGTGGGTGGTATGTAGGGTGAGTAGAAAATTTCTTAATTAAAAAAAATTTAAAAATTATTTTTAATAAAAGGAAAAAAGAAATTTCCTAATATATCTACTTAGCGATTTTAAAAGCAAGAAATACAGGTTCTTGTATACAGTGTGAGGCCCGTGGATGATGATAACAGTGATGACTAACTTTGGGTAGATATGTCAGGAACAGAGGATGACAGGAGGAAGCATTCACAGGACTATTAAGTATTTTGTCTCAACTTGAGAAATCATGTCTTTGGCCTAGACAATGGGTGCTCTTTTTAAAATATTAAAGGCTTTTTGCCACTAAGATTATCCATATTAATCTGTTAAGAGCTACTAGAAGCAGAAAAAGTTAGTATGTATTGATTAAATTATCTGTGCTCCCTCTTAGAACACCAGAAACACTTCAGCCAGCTTCCCAGTATCTAGAATGAAATGGTGACTGAAAACATGGTCTGCAAACAGTCTTCATATCTTGCAGGAGTTTTGAGCAATCACTTGTTCTTTGCCCCTATCCCTGCTGCTCCATCACTTGTAACCTGAAATGAGAACCAGTGCAGATGCTCAGTCCCAGAAGCTGAGAGGTGAACAGCTAAGCATCCCGTTGGAGTGGCTCCTCCCTCCCCTCTTCTTCCTTTACAAGAATATACTCACACTACATCAGAGAGCCCTGCCATAGGTAGAATACAGTGTGGCTGTCCCTAGCATCCTGAAACCAGGGAGAGCAGTGGTCTTTAATGAATGTCTCCCCAGTGTAGCTCACTGGAGAATGTGCCCATCCCAAATTTTAATTTTAATGTGTACTTCACTCTAAACAGCTACAAACATTTGTGTTGTTCTGCTGAAAAAAGAAATCCATCACAATATGGATGCTGTAAAGAATGTAATTTGGTGCACTCTTCCACGTTCATTTGCATTTTAAAAGGGCTACAGAAGGACCACATTGCTTACACCTAAAGAATGAACTTGTTAATGGTTGAACTTCAATCATCAGAAAGAGAAAAAGTATTATTATGCAAATTAGACCATATAGGCAATAGACTGCTTCACTTCAAATCCTAACACTAAAGAGAAATTAAGTTTACATTTTTATTTTTTTCTAAAGTAGGACACTAAAATACAGCAATTGTTCTTTTTAAAAGTTTTTCTCCACATGGATCTCAATGCATGGTTATTTATATCTGACTAAACTATCTTTTAAACTGGAAAGTTTTTAATTGTATGTATGGCCATAACTCATAAATTTTAAAGTGTGCAAAGTAAAGAAAGACAATTAAGGAAAAGATTGCATCAAATTTAATTGTGAAAATGAACAATATTCACTAACTGTGTAATGGGCTCTGAATTGCTTCACATATTTAGAAGCATCATTTTTATGTTAGTTTTCTCTATTTTAGACCAAAAGCAGTTCCAGGGCAGGAAGTATAACTTAGTTTTTTTGGACATGCATGTAGATGAATCTCTAGTGTTGGGGTTGTCCTTTATCCTTTGAGATGGGAAGTAAATTTTGTGTTTATGGTATGGCATGAACTTATATTCTACAATTAAGATATATTTAAAAAGCAAATAAAGAAGTCATGAAATAGCTTGTCTACTTCCTGAACAATATGCCTCCCTTTGTGATGACGACAGTGTAAGATAGACAGAAGAGAAAGGGAGGGAGACTCACATATAAAATCAAAAGTAATTCAATCTAGTCTAGTTTGGTTGCTGGAGATTTTAGAGTAAATGTCTGGACCTCACAAGCTGGGTTCAGTAATCATTCCCCAATACAGTAGTAACTACGGAGACAGCAGGGGCTGGGAGATACTCATCTATTGGCAAATGCTTCCTAATGAAGCATGAGGACCTGAGTTCAGATCCCCAGCACCCAAGTGAAAAGCGAGATGTAGAGGTACAGGCCTACAACTCCACTGCTGTGGCGGAAGACAAACGAAGATCTGGATTCTGCTGACCAGCCAACTCAGCAAAATCAAAATTGCTGAGCTTGAGGGTTCAGTAAGAGACCCTGACTCAGAAAATGAAGTAGAGGAAGATTGACGGAGGAAGACATTTTACATGAACCTCTAGCCCCAACATGCTTGTATACATATACACATGAAAGAGAGAGAGAGAGAGACAGAGACAGAGAGTATAAAACATGCAGAAAGGAAATGTATGATTATTCAATGAGGCCACACTGAGACGAATCTTTGGATGCACTGATAAGAGGTTTAGAGGACAAGAAATAAGTATAACTAAGCAATCCTGCTCAAAGTACAGTCCTGCCCGTCACTGACCCATCATTGCCTTAGCTAGCAGGTATTGTAAGCTGTCAAAACTACGTGAAATCTTTTCCTGGAAATTAAGTCTTCAGCTGTCATGAAGCCTTTAGCATTCTTCATTCCCTGGGAAATTTTAACTCTATCAGGTCCATTGTTTAACAGTCTGACGCTGAAAAGAGAGGACAGGGGTCTCTTTAGGACAGCTTCTCCCTGAGAGAGTGGATACACATTCAGCTTGTCTCTTCTGAACATTTGGTTTCTTTCAGGTTTTTTCTTTTGTCAAAATTTCACCCTACTTCATATTTATTCCAAAACAGCTTCATGCTCTAGGAGAGAGGTTTACTCTTCTCCTGGAAGACTCACTAGTGGATGATGGCTCTCTCCTGCTTTGAACTGCTGAACGATGCCCCTTACTACCAAACACGGTCCCTTGCAGGACACAAGGTTGTGACTTCTGTCTCCTCTTGGCATCTCAATTATCCTTTTTGCACAAATATACCACAAAGGGTATCCAGCAATCCTGAGAACTCTTTACCAGTTGAAAAATTGCATACAAAAGGGAGTTTCCAGAGACACCTCTCACAATAGCCAGTTGTCATCCAACCTGTTTAAATGTCAAGCTATAACCACAAACTACTAATGAAATGGTAAACTAATTTCCGTATTATCCTGAAAAGGTAAGAAATAAAAATATTTTCCTAGCATGTGCATTGAATCAGAAATTCAAGTTCTGCATCTTACTTTATTAGATTCAATTCCAATTATGATGTTATATTTCTGTCTCAGTTTGCCTTCTACTGCTGTGACCAAAAGCAACTTGGAATAGGAAAGAGATTGCTTTATCTTGCAATTCTTGAGTTATAGTCCATCATTGAGTGAAATCGAGGCAGGAACTCAAACAAGTTAGGTCTGGAGGCAATAACTGAAGCGTAGGCCCTGCAAAGACACTGCTTACTCACTTGCTTCATGGTTTATTCAGCTTTTTTTTTTTTTGTCTTTGTTTTTTTTTTTTTTCTAAATACAGCCCAGGACAAACTGCTCAGGGTTGGCAATGACAATAGTGGTCTGGGTCCTCCCACATTAATTGGTAATCAAGAAAATGCCCCCAAGGACTTGTCTATAGACCTGTCTTATGGATATTTTCTCAGTTGAGGTTCCCCATTTCCAAAGACCATAGTTTGTGTCAATTTCACACACACACAAAAAAAAATTAGAACAATTTTACTATTTGGCATCCTAGTTAATCAATTGAACCCATATTTCTTTCTATAAAACAGTTGTCGGTTATTTGAAGACTTATTCTATGGACTATATAACATCTTCATTATCGAATGTTAACATATTTGGAAATACTTTGGACTTGGGAATCTCTGACACAAACAGAAAATGGTCTTGATATTTGTGAACAAGCTCCTTTTTGTCATCAACTCTTTGCAAAGAATATCAATACCTAACTGTCCCTGAACCCTCCTGATGTCCTGCACATAATAAAATTTCAATAAAATTGTCACATATTTGATTACAGATTGATAAAGGGAAACTCAGATGACAGTGCTGATGGGTATGGTCTTTATTGGAGTGCTAGTGTCTTTATTGGAGCTACCTAGTGTCTAAAAAATTAGAGAAATCCTTCTTGACTACCAATAAAACATTGTTAGAGAGCAAGTCAAAATCAAATAAAGTCAATTTTGTTGAAATTAATGAGAAAAAGGTCAGACACCAAAAATAAAAGTTCGGGCTAATAATGATTTGAAATAATTCTCAGAATGTCCTCCTACATACATTTCCACCACATTAGCACCTCTTTGGAAATGAGAACCAGACATTCCCAAGCCTCTTTCTAGGTCTCCAGAATCAGAACAAAACAAAATAAAAGCTAAGCCCACAAAAACTGGAGTAGTGGACAGAAATGTGTTTCCTAAGAGCTTCACTGGTAGTTGACATGCAGTCTATGAGAATGACAGATAATTTCAGCACATACTAACCTTGCTGCTGACCCAAGTCCTGACTGGCCTTAATGTGCTACCCCCAATCTTAGCATCTTAAGGTTGAGAAGTGTCTACTGCACTGATCATGTTCTCAATAAGACAGGAAGAGAAGCAATGAAAGAACAGTGTCAGGCCATCTGGGACCAACACTTACTACAAAATTCAGGACTCTCTCAAGAAGTCTCTGTTCTATGTTTCCCATACATAGAAATGAGTCTCTTTGCTACTTTGGCTGTCATGTAAATGAATAGATTGCTCAAATTCTATTTAGGTGCCAGACTAAAAAGGAGGTAAAAAAGGATATTTGGTTAGCCAGACAACAATGTTTTCCAATCAATGAGGATTATATTATAATCCCAACACTTTAGAAGATTTATCCTGGAAATGTGAATACATGGAAAATGAGATTTGCAGTAACAAATGGAAAAGTTTTATGAAATAAGAAATGAAATGCAAATTCCTCATATATGTGTAAATGCTGAGAGTCATATATATGTATAAATGATTGTATATGTATATATATATATGTAATAATACATATATATCACAACTTTTTACACCATCGACCTTCTAGAACCTGATTCAAACACCCATGAGAACATACCTAGTGGGTAACTTAATTCTCAATGCTTTCCTCTAGAAAAAGTCCTCTAGGAGTGACTATTCTTCACTCTTTTTATATATCTTTGAGTTAATACTCCTGCTTGTATTCATTTATTTTAATTGTCAACTTGACAAATCCAAGAGTTGCCTGAAGGACTCTCAGTTGAGGAGTTTCCCAGATCAGATCACCTTGTGGGCTTGTTTGTGTGGAATTATTTGATTTTTTTATTATTATTTTGGTGGGCCTAACCCAGTGTGGGTGATACTACCCCTGGGCAGCGTAGGCTGGACAAAAAGGCTTTTTGAGCAGGAGTCATAGTATACAAATAGAAATCAGAGTTCCTACAGGGTTTCTGCTTTGGGTCCTGTCCTGACCTCTGACCTGGAAGTATAAGCCAAAGAAATCTTTCTTCTCCCAACTTGTTTTTCATTATGGTGTTGACCACGGCAACAAAAAACAAACCAGAATAGTGTTGTCAATACATTCAGAAATAACACATCATTATTTTTAACTCTTTGGGCCAAACCTGGTATGACTCTTGGCAATTTGTTTAATCATCCCCCTAGTGTCTACATTCTCATAAAGGCTGACAAAGAAGATAAGAAATAGAAGATTGGTTGAATACATTAATGAATTTACAGATCTAAATCTCAATATCTTTGGTGCAAGAATATGTAATTTGATTCATATTAATATCTTCTGATCATTTTTCCTATGGGTATACATTATCTTCCACTTTATAAAAGCAAAGAAAAATTGAAAAAATTATTGGTTTTCAAACAATATGGCTAATTACATATTGACAATAGAGACCTTTCCATGCTAAGAATTGCCATATTGGTATCCTAAAAGCCAGACATAGCAATGGAAAGCTTCAGAGTTGAATGTTGTTCCCACTTGAAAGCTAGGTTTGTGTTACAGAACCACAAACAAATATCACAAAGACACCATTCCAGAAATTGAGATATAAACTAGTCTGCTATCTTCAAAATGAAAGTCTAATATTAAAAGGAAGACAACTGGGCAAGTGAGATGCTCAGTTAGGTAAAGGCACTTGCCATCAAGCCCGATGACCTAAGTTCAAACCCAGGGATGCATGTGCCAGAAGGACAGAACTGACTCTACCAAGTTGCCTTTTGACCTTCTCTGGGTGCACTTTGTGTGCCTTGGTTAGTTTTTACTGTCAGCTTGACACAACCTATAGTAACCTGGGAAGATGGAACTTCAATTTAAGAATTGTTTCCATCAGCCTGGCCTGTGGCCTTGTCTGTGAGAGATGGTCTTGATCAATTGTTGATATGAGAGAGCCTAGCCTACTGTGTCAGCACTCTCTCCGACAGGTGGTCCTGGGCTATATAGAGAAGCTAGTTAAACATGGCCCTGGGAACCAGCCTCCTTCATGGCTCCTGCTGGAGTGCCTGCTCTGATCTCCTTTAATGATGGACTGTGACCAGGAAATCTAAGCTAAAATAAACTCTTTACTCCTCATGTTGCTTTTGGTCTTGGTATGTATCATAGTAATTAAAAGAAAACTAGAACACTGTAGAAAATGGACACACATGTGTACTCATATAGACACACAGGTAAATAAATTAAAATGTAATAAAAAATGAAGACAACAAGGAACAACATTGTTGCTAGAAAACTGACAAGTTTAAGGGTTCAGACGGTAAATAACACCTCCAAAGGAGCAATGTCTTCAGCATATCTGCTAGAAATGCTTCATTATTGTTGTTCATTGTGAAAATATGTAAAACATTACATTCATTATTTTAACCTGAGCAAAGTGTAGCCACCAATACTATCTGTCTCCAAACCTTTTTCATAAATTCAACAGTATCTGGTACTAGAAATATCCCTCCTTTAACTCTGAGGCTATAAGCACCCCCATGAGGGCCAGACCCTTCACTCTTAATAAGAAGAAATGTGAAAATAAAGACACTGAAGAGAGAAATGTGTTTTAGCCAGAGTAGGTTGATTCTGGTGACTTACAAAAATAATTGTAGTGACTGATCATGTCCCCAAAATAATTACACTAAAAAAAACACACCTATTGTTATTTAGAAATTAATACTAGTGTTGACTCAAAAGTGCAGTTGTGGATCTTTTGAGGTTTGGGCAATGTGTAAAAACAGAAAGTGAACTGGGCTAATGATTAATTCCTTCAAAACTTCAGTAAAATTCTCATTAAAACAAATTTTTCTACATAATGTGATATAATAATCAAAATGCTTAAATAACAGGTAAAATAAAATATCCTGGAGTCTTCAATAAGTGCCATGTGTCCTTTGTTACTGCAAACAATGTTCAGGTGTTAGGCAATGCTCTTTTTATAAAAAAAAGATTTATTTATTTATTATGTATATATTATGAATGTATGCATGCACACCAGAAGAGGGCACCAGATCTCATTAAAGATGGTTGTGAGCCACCATGTGGTTGCTGAGAATTGAACTCAGGACCTCTGAAAGAGCAGCCAGTGCTCTTAAGGTCTGAGCTATCACTTCAGGCCAAAGGAAAGAGTCCTAAATCAAATTCAAGTCAACAGTGAGGAAGTCATGGCAGGCCCATCATCCCTTTGAGTAACAGTAATCAAAAACATGATGTTTCAAGAAGAATAAAAATTATCTCCTCTCAGTTATGCAAATAAGACAGACAATAACTATGAATTTCATGCACAGAGAATTACAGTCAACAGGTCTATAGGCGATTGATGCATCATTCCAAAGACATCATCAGCCTAAAAGTCTAAGAATAGGGTCCAACCTTTTCCTTCACCAATTAAGGAAATCAATTATCTACAATGGCCAAGAGGAAGTCAGTTCTGAATATTTTTGTATAAGGAGTAGCATATCATGTGTGCCCTCCTAAGATCAGTTAGTTTATCAAAACATATTTGAAGACTCAACTGTTTAGAAAGAACTATAACTCACCCACTTTCCATATTACATAAACTAATATTTCTTTTCTCCCAAGTAGCTTCTGGGCTGTTATCATGTCTTACTGTTTGATTATTACAAACACTGTTATTTTACTGAAATCTTGTTGAGCCTCTATAAAGGCATAACTTGTGGGCATATGCCTAGAAATATAATTAATGGAAAGGGTAAAAAGGAATGATTAGATTGAGATCTGAAAAAATAATTCTAAGGCCAGACAGAAAGACAGGGAGTATTATAGGGACATTGGAAGGCAACAGAGCTCTTACACTAAAGTCTGGTGGAAGTTATTTACTAGCTGAGAATCAAGAATTCCAGAATAGTTAACAAAATTCACTGTAAAATTGCTTGTATAGAGAAAATGTTGCTTTTATGTAGCGATACATCACTTAAGAAAGTGAAAGAACCAATTGTATGTCCTAAGTGTATGTTTCTTTCAAGCATTCTCTTAACCCTTCCAAGACGTGAACCTGCTGTGGAACGTCATTTTGTAAGCTGTGAATGTGTGTTGATAAATAAAATGCTGATTGACCAGCAGCCAGGCAGGAAGTATAGATGGAATAAACAGACAAGGAAAATTCTGGGAAGAGGAAGACTGAGTCAGGAGATGCCAGTCTGCTGTCCAGGGAGCAGCATGTAATGGCACACAGGTAAAGCCACAGAACACATGGCAGCATATGGATTAACAAAAATGGTCTGAGTTTAGGTGTAAGAGCTAGTCCATGGCAGTCCTGAGCTAATGGCTGAGCAGTTATAATCAATATAATCCTCTGTGTGTTTACTTGTGTCTGAGCGGTTGCAGACCAGGTGGGACACAGGAAAACTTCAGCTACATGAACCTGCAATGTTCTAGGAATTACATAAACCTATAGCCTCTGTTTACAGGAAAAACATATCTTAATTTCACGGTGCAACCTTTGTGACCCATAGTTTTACCTTATCAGATGTAATCCTATCCAGTGAATGTGGGTAACTACCATATGATGTCATTAAGTTCCTCAGCAACCCTTTGCAATGTAGTTTCCAAGCCATCACAATTATATACATGTTATCCTAAAGGAATGTAAACACTATGCTATCTTGGAAGACTGCACCTATTCTCTTGAATATCCTCTTTTTCTATTAACCTGTATACTTAAATCTACATTTAAGCTCCTTTCTTAAGCTGTAGAGATTATCAGTATAGGAAGGACTTGCCAGGTAGACCTGAGTTTGAATCACTAGAATGCACTCAAAGCTGGACACAAAAGCAAACATCTGTAACCTGAGTGCTCCTGTGACACATGGGGGGTAGAAATGGAAGAATCCCTGGAAACTCTCCAGTCACCAGGCCAGGATACACAGAAGGGAACAGCACAAGTGATCCTGCCTTTAATAAGGTGAAAGGTGATGTCAACATCTAAAGTTGTCATATAATCTCCACATGCACCTGAACACACACACACACACACACACACACACACACACACACACACACACATACACACACACCTACTTGTCCACATCTTAAACAAAAAAAAAAAAGATATTTTTTAAAGTCTTCTTAATAAACTACAACTATATTTCATATTGATACTTCCTGAAATTATTTTTTTCTGTTGTGACATCAAAAACTCTGTCTAGATGGGTAGATGTCTCTGAAAATAAGTTCCCAGGCTAGGCAGCATCATAGATCTCTGTCCCTGTTTCATACATCCCCACAGCTGACTGCCATGTTGTTCTCCTAAATGGTTCCACCCAAGAACTCTATCAGAATCACTGAGAGCTCTGTTCTTTGAAATTATCAGTCTTCTATGTATCATTGAATTTTAAGATTTTCCAAAGTCTGTTTAGCATTGTCTGCATCACAGGGGTGTTTAAACTTGTGTTTCCATATTTAGCAATTCTGAGCATTTTAAAAAAATCTTATCAAGGTGTCCCACCATAGATAACTGTTCATCCTTGATGAAGGCAAAAGGGGATTAGTGCTGCCTCAACGGAATGTACCAGGCTTTGCTGACCACCCATGGGAAGATTTACCCTTTTGGAGGAGGGGATGAGGGGTTGGGAGTTAAGGTGGTGGGGAGGAGGGATGAGAGTGTGATCTGTGTTTGGTATGTAAAAAGAATAAAAAGAAATTTTTAACTAAAAAAAAATCTCATTAGCCATTCAGGGTTTCCCTGTCTAGAGGGCAAGTACATGTCCTTTGGTCACTTATATACTTGGTTGTTTCTCATCTGGTATTAATTTGTAGCACAGGTATTCTCAAAACTACTACATCAGTGATGATCTCCACTTTCTTTGAGGAAAATCTCCTTTAAAGAAGGGTGGCAGCTACAATTTTCCATGTGTATAAAAATAGGATTTAATACATAGTAAGGAATTATGCTGGTCCAGCAAAGTGGAAGTAGTAGACTATTTTCTAAGATCCATGTCTTTCCTGGGAAGCTAGCTAGGTTTCCAATACTAGCAATGGCTTCCCTCTTGTTGAGTGGGTCTTAATTCCAATTAGACCACTGTTGGTTGCTTCTGGTGTCACCTTTATGTATATCATGTCATGATGATAATTGTCATGGTTCATAGGTGCTTCATCTAGGTAGGCCAGTTTAATTGTTTCTCTCCAATGGCAGCATGGATAGAATTTTCTGGAATTATGGAAGCTAGGTCAAAGTAAAGAAGATTTCAAGTCAGATCCAGCTTGAATCATCCAAGTCATGTGTCCTAAGTGTGCAGTGTCTGCAGCAATAGAAGCCCACCTTTAATCCCTGAGTAGCAAACAAGGGCTACCACAATAATCTATATTGTTTTGGAAGTCATTTGAACTACTCTGAGGGTGTTAGGGTTTCTATTGCTGTGAGGAGACATCATGACAATGGCAACTCTTAAAAAGGAGAACATTTAATTGGGAAGTGCTGTGGGATGTTCTGTATGTCAAATGTGTTGCTCTGATTGGGTAAAATAAATAAAGTGCTGATTGGCCAGTAGCCAGGCAGGAAGGATAGGGTAGGCAGGACAAGGAGGAGGAGAACTGTAGGAAGTGGAAGGCTGGGGAGAGATATATAGAGCCAGCCGCCGCCATGACAAGGAAGATGTAAGATACTGGTAAGCCATGAGCCATGTGGCAAAGTATAGATTAATAGAAATGGGCTAAATATAAGAGTAAGAGCTAGACAATGGTAGGCCTGAGCTAGTTGCCAAACAGTTTAAATAATATAAATATCTGTGTGTTTATTTTATAAATGGGTTATGGGACCATGGGGGCTTGGTGGCACCTATAGAGAAACTCTCCCGCTCCAGGGCTGGCTTACAGTTTCAGAGGTTTAGTCCATTATCATCATGGCAGGACATGGCAGTGTGCAGATAGACATGGTGCTGGAGAAGGGGCTGAGAGTTCTACATCTTGATCTGCAGGCAGCAGAAGGAGAGTATCACACTAGGCCTAGCTTGAGCATATAAGATCTCAAAGCCCACCTCCGCTGTGACACACTTCTTCCATCCAGGCCACACATACTATTAGTGCCACTCCCTGTGGGCCAAGTGTTAGTATTCTGCTGTGTTCCAGCTGCATGATCACAAATGTGCAGTTCAGGGGCTTGACAAGAGATCTTGTGTCTTATGTCATCAGTGTCCACTGGTGATTACATATGTGGTCATGCAATCTGCACATGCATGGCATAGCTCTGTAAGCCTACCTGTGCCTTAAAGAGCCATGACTCGGACCTCCCCCACTCTCTGTTCTGTTCCCTCTTCTCCCCACCATATTTCTCTCTCTGCATGTGCTCCTTCCCCAGGCCTGGTTCTCTTCATCCTAATAAAGCTCTGATACTGATACTGGGTTCTGTTGTGACTGTGACCTCTCTGCACAGTAACCAGTGCTGTTTATCATTCTTACATTGGTGTCATGAGGATACAGGACCTTCCAGCATTCTGCGTCTGGGTTTAGCATCCAGGAACCTGTACCACGGTTTATTGTGTGACAGCCCACTCTGCTTCTTTCATTTGCCTAGCCACCAGACCTGCACACCACACCCACTAACCAGATTGGTGAGTTTTTCCCTCTCTGATCCCCCACCATTTCCTACCACTGTAGCCTGAGATATATTCCTTGTGTGGGGCCCCTGGGTAGTCCTTAGGCTGAGCAGGCACCAACCCATTCTCTCTCTTGATGAAGAGTGAATGCGGTCAGACCCCTGGGGGATCCTCATGCTGTGTGCGCTCCTAGTCCTTACTTCCCTCTTGACAATAGATCCTTCTCCAACTGTGGGTAGGCCTGGCACTGGAGTCTGATCCAGTTTCTTTAATTTTTTAAATTTTTTTCTTTCTATGCTGCAGTCATGGGACATGGGGCTTCCCCCTCGCTGTTCCACTCCTCCTCTGAAATTTGGCCACATAATAATTGCTTCAACAGGAATTATCTAACTTCTGCCAGGGAATGAACAAATGAAAAGAGTTACCTTATCCCCACATTTTCTACTTAGGCTATGAATCCTTCTCCCTCTCCATTTCTGATTCTTTCTCTACCATGTACAACCACTTCACCTACCTGACTTCTGCTCCTCTCTCCAGTATTGGGTGGGTCATTTCTGCCCAACTCTGGCTCTCTGTTGTGGTAGTGCCCACACTACCACCACCCATTCACCTTGTCCAAGCAAGGGGCTGTGGATTAAAAAACAGAGACAAGAAATAGTGGGTCATTCGCCCCAGCAGAATGCCGTACACTGAATGCCGTTTTTTGAAGGAGGGAGGAAACCTTAAATACAGGCTTACAGCACAATGGAGGAACCCCGGGGCAGAAGTGTGCTACCCAATGTTCTACATTCTTGCTTCTAAGCTGTTTACAGCAAATGCAGGATACACAAACAAAGAACCTCCAGTGAGTGTTCAGTAAGAAGGAATCAGCACAGGGAAGACATCTGGTCAAGGTCAGCAAGCAGGCAGCAGTTACCCAAATTGGGGTCCAGGACCCTACAGCTCTCACCCTAACTCCTCCCACTCTTCCTCTCACCCCTTCTCAAGCTGCCCTGAGAAGCACAGACAGGTCTGAAACAGGCTAAGGTAAATTCCAATAAGTTTACAATCGATACCCACATGGGGATCACAGCAATCTGGAAGGCTTTTTAACCAGAGATCACTTTACAACCTACCTCCTGACGGGTTTTCCTAAAGCTGTCCTCAAGCCACCAAACTATCAAACAACAACAACAAAAAAAAAATTCAAGACACAGAATAAATCTGTCTCTTATCTCCCAGAGCTCCTGACATTAGGGCTAACACTTAAGCATCTGGAGAGCAAGGCTCCTGACCCCACAGGTGGAAGTTTCAGTTGTGGCATTTAAAGTGTGCCATGGGAGAAATGAGAAAGCCCAGGTCCTGTTTTAAGGGCAGGCTAGTGTATGCCCTGCCAGGCTATCAACTGAGTCTTGTTGAAAAAGCCACCTAGAGAGATAACTGGTCAGCTGACTGCACCCAGGCACCAAGTGGCATGGGGACAAACAAAGACCTCCAGCAGACCTCCTAGGCTTGGCCACAGGCTCACAAGGGAACCCAGAATGCAGCATGGGTGTGATCCGTTTCCTTCCTTCTGGACACCAGGGCCACTTCCTCAGTCCTGGGGGAGTTTTGGGGTCCCATCTCTCCTCATTTCTTTATTGTTGGGGTAGGGGGGGACAGCCTTACCAACCTCACCAGACTTAATTGTACTTTGAGGGTTACTTAATGGGAAAAGATTTTCCAGCTAAGGTAAGAGCTTTCATTTCATTTGCTCTCTCCATGTTCCTCACTCCAGACCTGTCAGAAGTGCTTCTCCTCCTCATGCACAGGGACACAGACAGGGCCCTGCTCTCTGCCTTGTCCCCAATCCCAGAAGAATGAGGTCTCACCCTACAAGCTTTTCTCCTTCTGGTTCCCTCTTCTAATTAACTATTCAGCTAATTGTTACAGGATCACCATAGAGCCAGAATCCAAGAACCATCAAATATATACACAAATGGTAAAGAAACAGTAACAGTTAAAAGGTATTTACACTCCCAGACCCAAAAGTGTCTGGGCTCTGCAAAAACAGACTTCAATATAACCATCTATTACTGTTAAATGCTTGTAACAATCGATCACCTGTGTCTCCTGGATGTTAAACAGTAGAGGAAACAGGTGCCTTAAAATAATTTGTCTCTGATAAATCTTATCTCAGGTTTAAAAAATTAAAAATATGTTCCAATCTCTCTCTCTCTCTTTCACACACACACACACACACACACACACACACACACACACACACACACAAAATCACTAACCAATATAAGCAGACTACCAAACACTACAATGGTCACCAGCCCAGGACTTTAATTTTCTCATGACTGCTTTGTAATATGTTCAAAAATTTTCCCAAGCTCCAGAAACCAGCTTAAATCCATCTGGGCAGTTTGGATCTACTTCAAGATAAGTGCCAAATCTAAACTTTCCTGGTCCTGGGACCCCCTCTATCACTCTAGGAACCCCAAAGGAAAAAAAATAATAATAATGATTCTTTTTCTTAAGCTTTTCTCTGTCTCACCAGCATCCTGTCAGACACAAAAGCAGCCAGAGTGCCAAGCCAAAAAAGATGAACAGCTGCAAGGCAGCACATGATGGTTCACCATCCCAGGAGAGCCCAACATCCAAGGACCCTGTCTACCTTGGAAGCCCCCTTCCCTACCACCCCCCAAGAGTTGGCCAACACCCACCAAGTCAGCTGGAAGCAGTTTTTCTGGGATAATGACACCCCTATTCCTATTCACTCACTTTTTTAGAATAAGCAAAAGGCTTGAGTGTTAAGATTTTGTCATGCACATACAAACATTCAGGGAAAACCTCATATACCAAAAGTAAATAAATTTAAAACTAGAATATTTTCCTGACAAAAATCTTGCTAAAAATTAAAAATTACAAGATTAAGTATGGGGGAAAAAAGCCCTGGCCATTTTTTTCCCTTAAATATTTTACATGAAATATATTTTGTGGAATTAATGTTGGTAAAATCCACTACAATTAAAGAGAAGAAGATGGAAAAGTCAAGGCAGCATTAGGATGGATGCCAGTATATACTGACCAGCACGTTTCCAGGCATCAGTACACTTCTACGGAAAATTAATTTCATGCTTGTCTGCTCTAGTAAAACCCCTTACTGAGTTGTTATAAAGAGAGAAAATTGAGATCACCCATAGGAATACCAAAAAGAGTTGGTGCAGCTAAAAAGAATTGTCAGGTTTGCATGTCTTACAGCTTTAGAGTCCTAGTCTTGTCTGATCTAAGAACTCAGAATGTCATCTTCATGGGTTCTCACAAAAATTCCAGGAAGGCACATGCACATCCAGACTTAGTAAATAACAACAAGAAATGGGGTTTGGAGATGTGGCTCAGCAGTTGAGAAAGCTTGCTACACTTGTAGAAGGCATGAGTTCAGTACCCAGTATGGATGTCGGGCAACTCACAGCCAACTGTAACTGTAGCCTCTGGGATTTCAGTGCCATCTTCTGGCTTCCCTTGCACCTGCAGTTATGTAGTACACACACACACACACACACACACACACACACACACACACACTCACATACACATAATAAAAATTAATCTAAAACAGAAATGATAACAAGCCATTTATCAAGCAGGTAGGCAATATTTCTATATGGAAACATTGGCCATCTTTGGCAAATCTGTGTAATGCTTGCTGTCCAAAGCTCTTGCCTCTGTTCTAATATCTAGTGTTGGTACGCTTCGTTGAAAAGTACTAAGCCCTTTGTAACACTCATCTTGGTTAGGGAGCTGCATCATTTTTCGAATTCTGTAGGGAAATATTTGAGAAGAAAATAAACACAATATTTTGTTTATCTTAGGAAGCAGTTTGCCCCAGGGAGAACTTGCAAAGCTTCACCTTCCAAAAGATTTCAGATTTTGTTGTTGCCATAGTCAGGATTGGAAGGCAGCTCAGTCATGACACAACAAACCTTCTGTTCTTCTAAATCAGACCAAGGAACAGATGGCCACTGACCTTTAGCTTCAGTCAGGTTCTGTCTGTTTGAATTTTGTCATATTTATAAAAAAATAATCTTTATTACTTTCAAATATATTCCAGTTTGTAACAGTTGGTGAAACAGCCAATTGGTCATTTGCATAATTATTGAAGCCTTGACATACATGCATTTTCTGCCTTAACTTCCTCTCTTGGAACTGAGCTGTTTCAGCCTTTAAAGAATCCTATCCCAATTGGAGATCTAAGGGAACATGAACCACTGTGTCCACTCAAAATCATCTGGTACATTTATTAGACAAGTGAACAATACTTCTAATATCAACAGAAAGCACCACATTAATAGTCAATATTGAATAGAAAAATGAGCTCAGGGGAAGGAAATTTATTACTCTTATTCTAGAGCATGTGATCATTTACCAAAAAGACACTTTGTGAGTGAAAACCTTTTGTGTTACAGTCTATTTCTTTAGCAATTAAACACACATTCTATGAAGATAAAGTTGATGTGTTACATAAAAAAAAAGTCAAGATTATCAAAGTGTATGTGAGCATGCCTGTAAAGCACACAGTGACCAAACATTCAAAGGGAGTTGTGCTAACCACATGATTATCATATAGATGACAAACTCCTTCACATAGATTTCCTCATTTCATCTCACATATGAAGTGGTGCAGACTGCATTTTGTTAGTTGGACATTTAGAAAACTATACAGCAATAATCTTTACCTTTCAGAAGACACTTATGTAATAATCAAAACTTCCTGAAATTGTGTTTTGATAATGAAGTTCCAGACAATTTCTATTCTAGTCTAAATGTGAACAAAATAACAATATAGCCTTTGGAGGGAATGACTGTTTAAGGATCCTGTGATTTGAGGCTAGCAAGATGGCTCAGCAGTTAAGAACACTTGCTGCTGTTATGGATGATCTGGGTTAAGTTCCCAACATTCACATCAGGCAATTCACTTCCATCTGTAATTCCAACTCTAGAGGATCTTATTATACTTTCATTAGGGCATCCAACAGCATTACACAAGCATGGTGTACTTACAGTAATAAATGAATGAAGATAAATAAATGCAAAGATAAGTAAATAAATAAAAGCTAAAAAAGGAACTGTGTGGCAGTTTAACACAGTTCTGTGTTCAGAAAACAGCCTTTCCATTCGTCTCCAGGGAATGCCTGAAAGCTTTCTCCTTATATGCAAACAGGTGATTTGTTAAATAAATGAACCAGGCTAAAGAGTTACTCGTTTAGAAACGAAAGCTATTGTGCTATTTGACTATATGATTCTGAGCAGGAGTTTGGGGCTTTTTATTATGTACAAGTTGTTTTCAACAGTAATATTATTATCCTGATATTTTTCATTTGAAAAGAAAGCAAGCTGTTTGTTTGTTTTCCTCTACAGTGGATATTTAATCTTTCACTATCAACCCTACAGATTCAACCTGGTTTGGTAACTTACAAACAGCACACAGCACATGTCACTGGCTGGCTGGAGTCTATTAGAGCTTTTCCTTTTATCTCAAAGTAATTAAAATAACGTAGATTGACAATATCAGAGTTCAAAATGCCTCCTGATTAAGTTTTCCTGAGAATTAAGTAGGAACATTGAAATTGTCATTGAAAAGGAAGTTATTGTTCACCTCTCCTACATTTTTTTTAAGCTAAAAGCCACACTCACTAACTGAAGCTTCCAATGTAAAAGAAAAATAATGATACTTCTATTTTCCTTATGCATGACTAGAGAGTACTAATTTATCATTAAAAAGTACAATGATATTGCTCACATAATTGAAATTTTTATGGGTAAAATTTAATTGGATTTTAAAATTACATATAAAAATATGGATCTTAAGTAATCATATAGCCAATTTTTAACAGATTATGTTTGTAATCCAGAAGAACAAAATAAGATGAATAATATGATGGTTAATGTTGACTAATATGGAATCAACTGAATCTCAAGCTGCTGGGTACTCCTGTGAGCAATTTTCTTAAGCATATAACCCTCCCTAAGTCTTGGATCTACCTTCTAGTTGGTAGCCCACATAAAAGAACATGAAAGAAGGAAAGAAGGACATGCTTTTTCCTACTGGCCCTCAATCTAACTGGCAAATACATATTAGCCCATTGCTGTTGGCATTAAGTCCAAGCTTTTCAGTATCCTAACATAGACTGAAGAGCAGCAGCTCTACATGAATCCTCCAGGACTCCAGTATGAGACAGAGGCTGGGGAAACATCCAGCCCTGTGGACTGAAGAACTGCCAGACTCTCAGGTCTTTCTTTTGTGCTACAACCTTTTAGGACGAGCCTGACCACAGCCTGCAAACCAGATGAATGTATCCTCTTTTAACACACACACTACAAAGACACCCCCCACACACACAGAGGGAGAGAGGGGGGGTGGGGAGAGAGAGAACACAGGCACACAGATAGATACACAGGTTCTCTCTCTCTCTCTCTCTCTCTCTCTCTCTCTCTCTCTCTCTCTCTCTCTCTCTCTCTCCATCTGTCCTACTCCTTTAGAGAAACCTGAATAATACAAATAATATGCCCAAAATATTTAATTTTTTTTACTTTAAAACATTGTAAGAACATTTATCCTAAACTACTTTAGAAAAGATCATATCTTAGAAATGACAACAAATGGTTCACTGATTTTCTGAGAGCCCTGAATCATAAGAGAATGGCATTATTAAAAATACATAGAGTCAGATAGCAATCAAAATAGGCATTGTAAAATCAAGGAATCATGTCTTATCAGGCTCAGAACTATTCAAATATATCAAGTATATTCTCTAGCACAATTCAATGTCTGGATCACACTTCAGAGCAGAGAAGGAATGAATTAAAAGAACAAAGACATTCATTTCAAATATCTTTGAAATCACTGTTTTTGCTTTAATATCTAATCAAATATCTCTTGTTATTTTTCAGATAATGTTTTTTTTTTTCTACAGTCTTGGAGGAAAAATAAATCTTGAATTAACCATATCTTGAAAAATTCAATTGACTGTAAACTGACCAATGCAAGCAGCTACATCATGGTTGCTCTAAGATAAGACCCCATTTCTTAGCTCGTAGTCTTCCTTGGACTTTGGTATCATACCTTTCCCCCACAAACTAGTTATAGGCACAATTAAGGGTCTGCAGAGTCCACTACAATGTAGCTCACTATTATATAGATCCAGATATTCTATAAGTTCATACTAATTCCAATAACAACTTCCCATAAAGAAAATGGACACAAAGTGCATGAGCAGAGAAATAAGGTACAATATTGGTCCCAGGCTTGATGCTGCCGGAATGGTTCTGACTGTAAAATGTAAATAATAAGAAGAGAGCAAAAGGAAGGAGAGGAGATGGGAAGGGAGGGGAGGAGAAGAGAAAGAGTACAATAATCCAAAAGGATGGAAGTCTTTAATAAAAAAATAAGCCAATATTTTTTAAACTTCTCTACCTTCTAATCACTATTAAAAAAAAATGATCCAAGAATCAGGGTTTTTGTGGTTTTGTTTGTTTGTTTTTTGGCACTCATGGTTAACTTTTAAGGTTGTTACTAGTAACCGCCTTGATTTTTACATGAGAGGAGATTAGGAGGTTAGCTCCTCCCGTAATGAGAGCCTAAGCAAGCTAAGCAATTAAAAAGTAGAGATAGGGACTGGAACTCCAGACATGTGACTGCAGGGTATGAAAACTGAACCATCCTATTTCAATTTTCTTGACAGAGGAAGGACTGCTGAAACATGAAGATGATCACATTGTACACTACTGATCTTTGATGGAAAGTGCCACTGTCTATCAGAAAGTGGCCAACAAGAAATCTTAGGATTTCAGGGGAGATGAGAAGGAAGGAAAGGAGGAGACAGCACAGACATGGGATAAAGGAAGTTGGAGAGCTAAACGGAGGTGGTGTCAGGACTACAGGGAAAAATCCTAAATTGTAGATTTCAAGTTTATTTGAAACTTCTATTTTAACAGGGCTATAAACAATCTTAGGGTTTCATCTTTAATCTTTTTAAATTATATTTGATGTCTGATTTACAGAACCACAAATTAAAAAAAACACATTCTGCTATTGCAGTGCAAACTTTTCAACAATAAATGAAGCAACCCAACATGAATAGATTCTTCTATAATTTTAGTTGTAAAAATGAGAATGTTCTAGACAAACTGTTTTCACCTACAAATTTTGAGTTTTATAGTTTATATCAGCATCTCCAAAAAAAGGATTCTTTTTAATATTTGAAAATTATTGCATCTATATTTTATAATTAGCTTTTAGATTTTATTGTTTAGTCATGTGTGTGTGTGTGTGTGTGTGTGTGTGTATGTGTGTGTGTGTGTGTGTTCATGTACATGGGAACATATGAGCACAGAAGACAGTAGCAGATCCTCTGGCGCTGGAGTCACAGAGAGTTGTGAGCTTCCAGACATGTGTACTGGGACCTGAACTTGCGTCACCTGGAAGAACAGAAGCATTTTTAACTGCTGAGCTGTCTCTCCAGTGCTGTGTGCCATCATTCAAATGACAACTATATTGTTGGAAAAGATAAATCAGGATTCTCAGAAGGAACAAGTTTGAAGGGAAGCTAAGGAACAAGTTCCAGACACTGAAGACAAAAACAGGGAATGGAAGATTCAGAAATGGTCCCCAGTGGTCATGGATGATGGAAGGTAGGAAGAGAATGTTTGGGAATCCTATAAAATCTTTAGTCTATTCATAAAGAGAGCTGGCATCAGAGTCAGCATAAGGTCTTCTAGAAACATAAGTGACAGTGTCTAGAACTATGTCCAGAGGCGAATAACTAAAGTGTGTGAGCAACATCATGCTGAAGGACATATTGGACAAGAATAGAAAAGCATTCCCCACAAATATCTATGTGGGTGTATGTAGACACATAAAGCATGTGGATGGTCATAATAACATAAGATAGAGAGTACAAAGTTCCTATGTCCACATCAATGTCATAATGATGTTTGGAAATATATTTTCATTCTTCTTCCTAATATTCAAATCCAGGTTCTAACAAGATACTGACAACCTCTAACTATCTGGCATAACCTACTTCTCTAGTTCATTTCTGTTCATTTTCTGTCAGCATTTCTGCCAGAAAATCCCCTACAGATCCTTGAGAGTCTAATATTTTGCAGCTACACTTCTGTGCATAGCATTATCCTACAATATTGAGCCACTGGCCTTTCTGATTCCTTTATATCCTCCAGGAAACATCCCATGCAGAATTCATAACTTTGATCCTTTCTTGTGTCATACATTTATCTTATCTACACTGACTAAATATCTGTTCATGATACCAAACACTATCTTCAACCTGCATTGCTATGTTTATAAAGCCTGATATTTGTATTTCTAACTTCTATGTCACAATTCTTCTCCCTCATCTGTGGTTCCTAGCTCCATGCCTTCAGATGTGAGTGTATGTACTAGAATAACTCCAGAAATCAGAAATATAAAAGGAAACCAAGTGACAGGAGACAGGAAATAGAGACGATGATAGCAAGACACAAGTGATTTGAATGGGGAGATGGGAAAATAAGAGCATTTTAACTGGGAGAGAAAGGAGATGAAAGGAGAACAGTAACATCCTTCATGAAAGTATGGGTGTCTGAAGAAACTTGTAAGGAATTATTATCTGCCTGCCTAAAATTACACATAGATCTTTTCATATATATAAAATTAATACAAAATTTTCCATATAGGCTGACAGTGCTCCACAAAAGAGATATATACTATATAACAATAATCCCAACAAAAAAATGAGATGGCCCCTTTTGCATTGTTGACAAAGATTGTCCAAGAAGCTCAAAATACAGGCTACTACTGTAGCTCTAGGTTGGATCCCTGAAGTTAAAAGTAAGTCTGTATTGCTGAAGAATGCCATTCATTTTAGACAAAGAATACAGAGAACCTGAGCTAGACTTGACTTGAAAACGTCTTCCATGAGTGTAGTTTTCATGGTACCAGAAGTAGCCAATCAAGTGTCCAAGGGAGGGAAGCAACCAATAGTCTTACCCAGCCAGAGCGCTTATGAACTACTAAAACAATAAGCATGGCATAATAACTGTAAGGGTGCCATAATGTCACATATACCTTGGTTTTAACCAACAGCTATCTAATTAGACTTAAGGTCCACTTGACACAACAGGATGATCATGCCTGTTACTAGCTAACCAGCTACCTACAACTAGAGAAGTTATGGTTCTTGCCACTCTACTAAACCGCCATAATCCCTAACCATATTCTAAATATTTATCCAAATTTAAACAGATAAGTATAGTTCTCTGTCAGGGACCAAGATGTCAGGGACCAAACATGAACCATGGAAAAGTACTAGCTAGGCCAGAGAACAAGTCATATGCCCACTGCCCTGTTCCAGAGCAGTAACACCTGTTTACTAACTAGAGGCCCCCAAAGATAAGAGAACATTCCACAGTTAGGTGCCATGACAACTGAACGTAAAGAACATTCCACAGTCAGGTAACCTAGCAACAGAACAAATGGGCCCTGACCAGTAACCTTAGCCAACATCCTGCAGTTGAGTGTTCTGCACATCTTCTATGTCCTGCACCCCTTTCATGTTCTGCACATCTCTTCCTCCTTCCCTCCTTCCTTCCCCTTCCCCGTCCTGTGTTATATAAGCTTTGCTGAGGAAAATAAAATGTGCAGCTTGATCAGAATCCTGTCTTGCTCTCGTCCTTTGTGTCTCCCATCCCTTTCATTCTCTCCCACAGGTGGGTCACTCCCATTAAAATCCTGCTGGCCAGGGCAACTGGCACCCAACGTTGGGGCTCAACCCTCACCTTTTTGGGAGTTGAACATCCCTCTCCAGGAAAATCCAGACATCTGGTGGAGATTTGAAGCAATTGCCCATCAAGACCACCTGACTCGACATTTTCCCAGTGAACTGGAGGAGAGCAGAAAGGACAAGGTGAGTCTGAACCACAGATTTCGCCATGGAACAGGGAACTTCTTCTCATGACTTATTCGTAAAGGGCATCAAAGAGGCCCTCAAGACATGAGGGATAAGGGTTTGTAAAAAAGACCTCAACAAATTATTTAGTCACTTAGAGGACTGCTGTCCAGGAACAATTAATGAAAAATGCTGGAAAAAGGTGGGCGACTGCCTTAAGGACTACTACTGCGCCTTTGGCCCAGACAAGGTTCCTGTCATAACCTTTTCCTATTGGAATCTTGTTAATGATATTCTCAGGATCCAAAGGACCTCCCCCTCCCCTGACATTGAATCGGTTATTCCTCAGGGAGAAAAAGTCATGAAAGAACAGTCTTGCTCCCCCACCTCTCACACTGATTCACATCCTCCCCACTCCCCCCGACCCCCTTCACAAGCGCCCCCTATATAGGAGGTTAAAAATATGGAAGAAGGAGCCCAATCACTCCCACCTCAGTCTATCTACCCCTCCCTCCAGGGTCTTGACTGGGTCCCCCTTAACCCTGGCGATGAGGCCAGTCTAAAAAAGGAGGCCGCCAACTTGGCCCCCTTAACCCCCTTCTCACAAAAGCCACTCCCAACAAAGATAACATATAATCTTACTTAGCCCCCTCCTTATGATGCCCCCCTCACTGCCCCCTTCTGTGCCCCAGTTATTGAGGCCCTGCAGGTTCACGGCTGGCACTCCCAATGGCAACCCCAGTTGATCCAGAAACTCCCCCACCTAATCTCATAGCAGAGTTACAGCACCTACAGGGCACACTTTGGGCTCACAGAAAACACCTGTCCCTTCTAAAGGAACTATGCTCCCTTGATCAGGAGCTCTCTGACCTCACCCTGGGCACCCCAAAAACTCATCCTCTCACTCAAAAAAACCTCAGCCACAGCCAGTCTTGGCTTTCCCCATTACCCGAAGCCAGGCAAGTTGGATCCATCAAATCTGCCCAAGACGGAGGAGTTGCCTCCCCTTGAAGAGGAGGAGGGAGAGACCTCCCATGAGGAGGAGCCCCTGGTTACAGGCTCTGGGGCCTATCAGGGCCCCCTACCCAGTCAGTCTTACCGAAAACTTAGCTTTTGCTTTGTTGAGCACCTTAAATCAGCCTCCTCCCAGTATGGCCCCACTGCTCCCTTTATGCTTGCGTTGCTTGAAAACCAGAGTGAGGCTTGGCTTACCCCAAATGATTGATATTTTTTGGCCCATGCCACTCTGTCTGGGGGCAATTTTGTCTTATGGAAAACTGACTTCTCAGATAACTGCCATGAGATGGCCCAGCACAATGCTGATAACCCTTCCTCAAAACATTGGACCATTAATAAACTACTTGGCAAACTTCCTTATGACAAAAAGGGGTCCAGGCCACCTTTCCACCTGGCTTATTGGCCCAGATTCAGGTTGCCGTCCTTCGAGCCTGGAAGCAGCTTCCTGAAAAAGGTACTGCTACCACCTCATTGGCCAAGGTGCATCAGGGACCAGACAAACCCTATAGTGATTTTATATCCCATCTCAATGATGCTGCTGAGTGCCTCCTGGGCTCAAGAGAAAGCAAGAGTACATTTGTTAAACATCTCGCCTTTGAAAATGCAAACCCAGCCTGTCAGGAAGTTCTCCACCCCCCACAGAAATAGGGACTCCCTTTCTGAGTATGTCAGCCTTTGTGTTGGAGTTGGCTCCACCCATGCCATAGGTTTGGCTATCGGCACAGCCCTAAAGTTGGTGGGCGCCCAAGATTTGAGATCCCAACAAAGTTGCCTTTGCTATTCCTGTAAAAGACCAGGACATTTTGTGAGGGAATGCCCTGAGAGGATCCCTGCCCTTTCGTGGGGCACGGACCAACCACCCCATGTCCTAGATGTGGCCATGGCCTTCACTGGACGAGGGAATGTAAGTCTAAAACTAATGCTCATGGTTGCCTGCTCCCTCCCCACCCGTCAGGAAACTTTCTTCCATCAGGAAACTTTCTCCTCTACTCTGGGGAGTGCCCCATGGGGACTTGCAGGCCGTTCCCGAACTGTCTGCTCCCTCCAACAGGCAACCCTAGGCAGTGCAGGATTGGACCTCTGTGCTGCTACTGACACAATACTGGATCCATCCCAGGGTCCCCAAGTCATCCCTACCAGGATTTGGGGCCCCCTGCCTCCAGACACCCATGCCCTTATCTTTGGCCATGCCTCATCCACCTTAAAAGTGCTCAGGTCTACCCCAGAATTATTGATAATGACTATAGAGGAGAGATTAAGATTTTGGCCTCGGCACTCCAGGGTCTTGTTGTCGTCTCCTGCAGCACTTGCCTTGCCCAGCTGGTTACCCTCCACCCGCTTTCCTCTGACAACCCCGTTCAGTCCACCTAGCCCTAAGGAGATTCTCAGATTGGCTCATTGGAGGCTTATTGGGTTCAGTCTATTTCCCTCTCTTAACCCACACTTACCCTTAAACTAGATGGCAAAAAATTCCTGGGGATTTTGGATACTGGCACTGATGCCACTGTAATCTCCCAAGACCATTGGCCTGCCTCCTGGCCCCTTACCTCCTCCCTCACTGACCTCAAGGGCATAGGTCAATCCAATAACACCCTCCAATACTCTAAAGTCCTGACCTGGACAGATGAGGAGGGTAATCAGGGTACTGTCACCCCCTTTGTGGTTGCTGGGCTCCCTGTCAACCTTTAGGGTCGAGATATTCACTCCCAAATGAAGGTCATCCTCTGTAGCCCAAATAAGGTGGTTGTAGTGAGTAGCCATCCCAGTCTTGGCCTGGAAGTTCCAACCCCCATTGAGGCTTTGGGAATGGTCACGCCCACAAGGCAGGCCTGAGGGAGGAAACTGAAGACCCAGGATCGAGAAGAGAGTTCTCTCTTGGTTCTGGGACCCTGGACACTGGAGGTAGACCAAGCAGATTTCTCCAGAGAACACCGCTGGACTGTGCCATACCTTTGCCAGACCCTATAACCTATCCCTTCATTTGTAAGTTACCCCACAAAATAAACTTCCCTTTTAACTACATGGAGTGGCCTTAATAATTTTACCAATAGGTGGTTACCCAACAAATGTTACACATGGGCTTCATCCCAGGAAAGGGTCTTGGTAAACTTCAACAGGGCCGAACCCAACCCGTTGCTCCCACTAATAAAACAGATAGCCTCGGTCTTGGCTTTGAGGGTTTTTAATTGAGGCCACTGTTCCCCCTGTACACCATTCAGACAAAATCACTTGGCTTACCCAAGAACCTGTGTGGGTAGACCAGTGGCCTCTGCCACAAGAAAAACTACAGGTGGCAGAGATGTTGCTACAGGAACAGCTCGCTGCTGGTCATATTGAACCATCCAATTCCCCCTGAAATACACCCATCTTTGTCATAAAGAAAAAATCTGGGAAATGGAGACTCCTCCAGGACCTGCGAGCTATTAAGAAGTTTAGGCAGCCCATGGGTGCCCTCCAACCAGGCATGCCCTCACTCATCACCATCCCTGTGGTCTATCACAAAATGGTTATCGATTTAAAAGATTGCTTTTTTACTATTGCCCTACACTCTGATGATCAAGTTTATTTTGCCTTTAGCCTCCCACGGGCTAATTTTCAGGGCCCCATGCTCTGTTTTCATTGGTGCATCTTACGCCAGAGAATGGCAAATAGCCCGACTCTGTGCCAAAAGTTCGTGTCCCAGGCAGTCGATCCCATACACTAAAAATGGCCCTCTACTTATATCTTACATTACATGGATGACCTTCTTTTGGCCGCCCCTAGCTCCTCCATCCTAGAAGCAACTTTCCAAGATCTGTCACAGGCCCTTTGTGCTGCTGGCTTACAGCTCGTCCCTGCTAAGATCCAGAACTCTGTGCCCTTTAGTTATCTGGGCCTTGAATTACATACTAATGGAGTCTTGGTCCTGGCTGTGCACAGATAACCTTACCACCCTTAATGATTTTCAGACACGTCTCAGGGCTTCAAGCATACCTAAAAGTCCCTACCGCTCATCTTCTACCCCTCTATGACATTCTTCGGGGCCCCAGTGACCCCACCTCCCCCCATCAATTGACCCAGCTGCCCACATGGCCCTGTCATTAATCGCCAAGGCCATTTCCTCCCAAGCCTTTTTTCAGATTGATTATTCCTTCCCGCTGTTTTTTGTTGTCTTATCCACTCCCCATGTGCCCACAGGGGTCCTTTGGCAGAGATCCCCTTCCACATTATGGGCCCAGGATAAACTTAAGGGTCATTCCCTCTTATGGATTCATATGCCTGCCAGTCCTACTAAGGTCATTCCCACCTATCCCCAACTAGTTTCTTTCCTAATCATTCACGGTCACCAGACCTCATGTCAGAACTTTGGTAAGGACACCGATTCCATCGTAACCCCCATATACCCACGAACAAACTCAATTTTTGTTTCAGACACTGGATTGTTGGGGTGTTGCCTTTTCAGGGTTCCTGGACCTCCTTGGCAATCACCTCCCTGATGAGCCAGTCCTTCATTTTGCATCCACTCATCCCTTTATTTTCCCAAAAGTCATTTCCCCCAGTCCCTTGCCTGAGGCCCTGACTGTTTTTACCAATGGGTCAGCCAATGGCACTGCAGCTTATACCTTTCAAGGTCGCTTGTTTCCCTTCCCTTCACCCTTTTGTTCAGCTCAGCTGGTTGAACTTTTTGCTGTTTTACAGATTTTTCAGGATTTCCATGATTCCCCCTTAACATTTACACTGATAGTGCATATATCGCTCATTCAATTCCCCTTCTTGATACAGCCCCCTTCATTAAGCCCACCTCCAATGCCACTCCCCTTTTTGCTCAAATTCAACAAAAACTTAGAGAACACTCCCATCCTGTTTTCATTGGCCACATTTGTGCTCATGGGGAACTTCCTGGCCCCCTCACAGAGGGAAATGCTTTGGCTGATACAGCCACTCACCAGGTTTTTCTAGTCCTACAGGAGCCCATCCTGTCAGCTTCTCACACCCACCACCTCCACCATCTTAATGCCAAAACCCTTCAATTAAAGTTCAAAATCACAAAACAACAAGCTAGAGAGATTAAACAATGCCCTTCTTGTGTAGTTTCCCATCCCGTCCCCCATGTTGGAGTTAACCCCCATGGGCTCTTGCCTAATATGATTTGGTAAATGGATGTTACACATGTTCCCTACTTCAGCAGAAAAAAATATCTCCATGTTTCTGTTGATACATTCGGCTGTTTTATTTTTGCCTCCCCTCATACTGGTGAGGCCATCAAGGATGTTATCACTCACCTCCTGACCGGCTTCTCTGCCTTGGGTATCCCAAAACACAGAAAAACAGACAATGGCCCAGCCTACACAAGTGGAGGTCTTAAACTTTTCCTCCAACAATTTGAGATCTCTCACACTACTGGTATCCCTTACAACACTCAAGGTCAGGGCATTGTAGAATGGGCCCACCAGACCTTAAAAACATGGCTCTCTCAATTAAAGATGTCCAAGCTTTCCTTTGTCTCCTCCCCAAGACCACCATGATCTCTTTGTTCTTAACTTCCTCACCCTGGATGGTGAAGGTCGATCAGTGGCTGACCACCTCAGCAGACACCAGCTGCCCTTTGGCCATGTGGCGAGACCCCCTTACAGGTGTTTGGAATGGTCCAGATCCTGTACTTATCTGGGTCCATGGCTCTGCTTGCATCCTTGATCAGGCACATGACGCCCCATGCTGGCTCCCTGAGCGCTTGGTCCGATCTGTAAATTTTCCTAACATTCCCAGGGGATTGGCTGGCCCACATGAGGACCCTCCTTCTTCTCTTCCAGATGCTGAAGCTACCATCAAAGACCGAGACCTCAAAGAGATGGAGTTCACCCACAAAGCTGCCCATTGTGAGTCAGCTGGCTGTCTGAGGTCTCATACTCCTCCTTCCAAGCCACAGCCTCTCTAGCCTACCCCCAAACACCAATCACCACCAGCCCTTAAACCATACCTGGCAGGTACTGACGGGGCAACAAGATGTCATCTGGCAAACTTCCCTAGTCACCCATGCCCCCTGGTGGCCTGACCTTTATCCCGACCTTTGTAAAATGGTCGCCTTAACATCCCCAGATTGGCATGTTGATGGTCAACCTCCTACCAGAAGAGCTCCTGAGCTCTTTGATTCTTATCATGACCCCAGGCCTTGACACCCCACCCCCCACCCCCCGGGTGTGCAAATCAGGCCCAGAGAAAGAAACTCACCACCCTCCATTTTTATGTCTGTTCTGGTCATCTTTGGCCTCGCAAGCTTCTCCACAAATGTGGGGGAACCAGAGATCTTTTTTGCAAGTCCTGGGGATGTGAAACTACGGCAATACCTATTGGCACCCCTCTTCTTCTTGGGATTTTATTACTGTTACCAGCAATTATTCCATTGGACATATTAATACTTATCATGGCACCCCTGATTGTTCCTCCTGGTGCTACCCCCTAAAAGTTACCTTCTCTGAGGCTGGGAAGGCTCATTTGGCCTGGGAAGTGGGCCTCATTTGGGGCCTTCGGCTATATCAGGAAGGAAGAGATACAGGCATCACCTTTATCATCAAACTTTTAAAACAGCTTGTCGATTCCTCTAACCCTGTTTCCATCAGTCCCAACCCTCTTCTCGGAAACAATGATTTTCCTACAGCCAATATATCTTAGATATCCACGGGTTTTTCTCAAACATTCCCACCTCCCCCACCAACTACCAAGGATATGATTACCACACTTATCGCAAAAACCTACCAGGTACTTAATACCTCCAAGTCTGATTTGGTTGACTCCTGCTATCATCCTGCCTCCCTATTTTATGATGGAATGGCTGTTTATTTAGATTTCTCCCTAACCACTGTCCCACATGATTGTTCCTGGCAATAGCCACCCACATCTTGCCTTACACTCTCCCAAGCTATGGGCTCAGGCTGCTGCCTTGTCACCCGAGGTGCTATCATTCCCCCATTTATCAACCCCTTTGCAATGTCACAGATAACCTAAATACCTCCCTTAAGTTTGGATATCTCCTCCCTGCCAATGATACCTGGTGGGCCTGTACTGATGTCCTAACACACCATGCATTTCTCTTCATTTAAATAATCCCTCTGCCCCCTTATTCTGCATATTGGTTCAGCTTATCCCTAGGCTAACCTATTATTCTCCAGATCAATTCTCAGGAAGATGGGAAGAAAAGACTCTTGCAGAGACGGCTGCCCTTGTGCCCCCCCCCCCATCGTTCAATTAGGGAGCCCATGTCCATGGTCACTTTTGCTGTCCTCCTGGGGGTTGGGGCTGCAGGGGCTGGTATGGGCATAGCCTTCCTGGTTTTATCTAATCAACATTATTCAGAGCTTAGAATTTCCATAGATGAAGATATAGCACAGCTTGAGAGAAGGCATTTCTGCCCTTGAATCCTCCCTCACCTCCCTTTCAGAGGTGGTCCTCCAAAACTGCCGAGGGCTCGACCTCCTCTTTTTACATCAAGGAGGCCTCTGTGCTGTTCTTAAGGAAGTGTGCTGCTTCTATACTGATCACACAGGAGTAGCAAGGGATAGCATGGCCAAAGTCTGTGAAGGCTTAGAGAAGTGCAAAAAAGAAAGGGATCAAGAGCTAGGCTGGTTCCAAAATTTGTTCTCTGCATCTCCCTGGTTAACCACCCTCCTGCCATCCCTCTGAGGACCCTTGGTTGGCCTCATTCTTGTCTTAACATTCAGCCCTTGGGCTTTGTTTTGACTAACTCAATTTGTGTGTGGTCAGCTGGCCGAACTTCAGGCAAAACAAATTCAGGTTCATTATCATCACCTCAAACTCCATGAACATGGTCTCAATGAACAAGATAAAGACTCCATATCAGCACAGACCCTTCTGCCCAGAGGAGGATGCACCTGTGCCTGGGAGCTTGAGCCCACTGCATAGGGGATTGAGGGTGCAGCCGGGACTGCAGAAGGCAGGGAGACTAAAGTGCTCCACTATCCTGGGTGCCTTGGATGACATGCTCTATTGCACAGTGGTTATGCAGACCCTATACTCTTCCCTCCAGGATTAAAACCCGCCCCCTGTAAAAAACTGCATTGTTCCAGTTTCCTTTGGGACATGTGGGGACGCCTACATGAACCGACCCATTAACAATGGAATTTATCAGGGATAGAGCCTCTGTCACCCCTCCCCCATCATGGTGAAACATTTGGGCCTCCTTTCTTTGTTTTGCTATATATATAGAAGGGGGAGATGTCAGGGACCAAGATGTTAAGGACCAAACATGAACCATGGAAAAGTACTAGCTAGGCCAGAGAACAAGTCACACACCCACTGCCCTTTCCCAGAGCAGTAACACCTGTTTACTAACTAGAGGCCCCCAAAGATAAGAGAACATTCCACAGTTAGGTGCCATGACAACTGAATGTAACGAACATTCCACAGTCAGGTAGTCTAGCAACAGAACAAATGGGCCCTGACCAATGACCTTAGCCAACATCCTGCAGTTGCATGTTCTGCACATCTCCTATGTCCTGCACCCCTTGCACATTCTGCACGTCTCTTCCCCCTTCCCTCCTTCCTGCCCCTTCCCCATCCTGTGCTATATAAGGCTTGCTGAGGAAAATAAAATTTGCAGCTTGATCAGAATCCTGTCTTGCTGTCATCCTTTGTGTCTCCTGTCCCTTTCATTCTCTCCCACAGGTGGGTTGCCCCCATTGAAACCCCGCTGGCCAGGGCAGTTCTCAGCCATCATCAAAGAAAAGTCTCTTTGCTACAAGTGAAGACCATTACAAGAAATCAAAACCAATCACAATTCAGAGGACAAGAGATGATATGGTGCCCAGTCTCAACTGGTACATCCATAACAAAATCCTGTATTTAAGGCTCAGGGATCATTGTAGAACAGGGGAAGAAAGATTGTAGAATAGGGGAAGAAAGCCAGAAGAACAGGAAGTTTGCTATGAGAATGTCTCCTTGACATGTAAAAGAAGCTACACCCATGAAGTCTCATCAAGATAGTTGTATAAACAAGACCTCAACAATAAACACTTCAATAGTCATGCTAACAAGGAAGAGGAAAGCACACAAGCCTTCAACCCTAGACAAAGAACTACAGGCAACAAGGAAAAGATTCCCAATTGGTTATCCAAAACAAAGTGGACAGCCCTGAAATAAAACACATACAAGTAACATTTTACAGACTGAGCAGGTTATACTTATAGATTTATGAATTGTGTGTGTGTGTGTGTGTGTGTGTGTGTGTGTGTGTGTGTGTGCAAAACTTAAAGGAAAGGAATAAATAGATTTGAGAAAGAGTACATATTATACGAGGGGTTGGGAGGAAGAAAGGGAAGGAAGAAAATGATGCAGTTATATTATGGTTTCAAAAAATAAATTTAAATCATCAATTTAGATTTGCCTAAGCCACATCCAAGCTGGATCACCTCAGTGTAAGTTTGTCCTTACACACTAAGGCAGCCCCTCCCAGTTATTTTTACTTATTTATGATGATCCCCAAGCTTACACAGGAAATCAGAGAACCATGCAAGAACTATCTATAATGTTTATGAGCACACATTCAAAGAGCACCGAAAGTATGGGTTTTGAATCTAGTATCACATTCATACCGAGGCAATGAATCCCGAGGAGCACTGAAGGAGCTCACCATACTCCCCATATTACAGTACTACTGTAGAAAGAGACTCTTCTGATGGCCAACTTTAATTTAAGAATGTCTTAAAAAAATCACCCTATATAAAATGTGTCAGACTTAAAGCTGTCCGGGACATGTGTGTCTAACATTCTCTTTCTGACCTTTGCTTCCTAGGGTTCAGACTCACATCATGACCTGCCAACCTTACTCATCTCCCTCTTAGTTTTCTTTCATGTAAGTGATATACTTAATACTATATTGCATTTTAATATAATGGTTGCTTCTCCTTTTCAGCATATCTGGAAGAACATGTTATCTTTTTCATATAATGTAAGTCCTGATGACCCTTTTACTAAGTGAGCCTTAAATTTAATTTCATTACCTTTGATATGGCAGACCAGGCCATCAGAGAATATTGGCCTAGTTGTTTTTTAATGTGACAGCTTTATTGAGGTACAAGTAACATATCATTGTACTCAGTGACAAGCTGAAGTAACATCAGGTTTTTAGAGTATTTTGCCCTCAAGAAAGAAACTCCATAGTCAGTAGTCACTGGATTATTCCAGTTTCTATGGGGCATCTAGAAACCTCTGACATTCTTCCTGTGTCTATTGATCTTCCCATTGCATGCCTATCATTTAAATGAAATCATAGAACATGCATCCTTGATGAACAGTTTCTTTTATTAACAGTATTCAGGTTCATGTACTTCACAGCATGTTTCAGTGCCATATACTTCATTGTTGCTGAATACTCATTCATCATGAACATGTTATTTAGCTACTCATAAACTGATGCATTTTTAAAAGTTTTATGAATTTTCCTTTTGTCAGTACTATGGATAAATTTTCTGTAACTATTTATGTTTAAGTTTTGAGGGCATACATTTCATGTCTCATGGATACATAACACATCACATGATAACTCTGTTGGGAGTACCTGATTTTTACAGTGGGTCAAGATGAAATATCTTCAGTGTGTGAGGGATCCAATCCTCACCAACAGTAGTTAATAATTGTCCTTTTGATGATATCTATCCTTTTGATTTGAGTTCTCCTAACAGCTAATGCTGTCTCGTATCTGTCCCTGTGCTCTTTAGTAATTGGTTATATCTGCTTTGGAACAACATCTATTAGGACCTTTTCCATATTCTTTCCATTTGTTTATTTATTTACTTACTTATCTATGTGTAGCTAGCGGCCGCATCTATCTCAGTAATTTCAGGTGGACATGAGCAGACAACTTGTTGGAATTAGTTGGTTCTCTCCTTCCATCATGGGTGTACCAGGGATAGAATTTAGGCCATCTATCTTGCAACCAGAAACTTGATTGTTGGGCCATCAGAGTATACCCCATCTTCCATTTTAATTGCATTTTCTTTAATTTTATTGACTTCTCGGCAATTGTTATACATCATAGAGACAAGTAATCATGTATAAATATTTGCAGTATTTTTTCATCCTGTGATGTTCTTCTTTCTCTCATTTAAAGGTATTCTTTGACTCAGAGGGTGTTAAATGCTGATGAAGTTCAATTGACCCATTTTTCTTCATTTCTTGGGCACTTAGTGTCATATCATAAACATGTTGCTACTCTTCACAAATTTTGTTCACAAAATTAACATATTACTATATTGTATTTGGAAAAATTAATAGTTTTAGCCATTATGTTTAAACTTCAATTTATCATGAATTTTTATATGCAGAGTGAGAAGCATATCTACCTTCCTTGTTTTATATGTAGATATCCAGTAATTCATTTACAGAAAAGATTGTTCATTGTTCATTTGAATGGTAATTAGCATTCTCACTGAAAATCAGTAAGTCATAAATGTGACAGTTTATTTTGAAATCCTCTATCTTATCCTATTAACCTATATGTCTCTCATATATTACTAAAAATAGTCTTAGGTAAAAAATCAGGTGTTCATGGGTGTGCAGATCAATGTCATTGACTTCAGTTCAATTCCATTGGTTCCCATGTTGGTTTTTATGCCAATATCAAGCTGTTTTTATTACTGTAACTCTGTAGTAGACCTTGAGATCAGGGATGGTGATGCCTCCAGATGTGGCTTTATTATACAGGATTGTTTTAGCTATCTTGGGTTTTTTGTTTTTCCATATGAAGTTGAGTATTTTTCTTTCCAGGACTTTGAAGGCTTGTGTTGGGGTTTTGATGGGGATTGCATTGAATATATAGATTGCTTTTGGTAACACTGCCATTTTTACCATGTCAATCCTACCTAACCATGAGCATAGGAGATCTTTTCATTTTCTGATATTATCTTCAATTTCTTTCTTCAGAGACTTAAAGTTCTTGTCATGCAGGTCTTTAACTTATTTGGTTAGAGTTACCCCAAGGTATTTTATATTATAAAATTATAAAAGGGTGATGTTTCTCTGATTTCTTTCTCCACACATTTATCACTTGTGTAGAGGAGGGTGACTGATTTGGGGGGGGGGTAATCTTGTATCCTGCCACATTACTGAAGGTATTTATCAGTTGTATGAATTCACTGGTAGAATTTTGGGATCACTTATGTAGACTATCATGTTATATCATATCGTATCATTATCATATCATATCCTTCCTCCATGTTGCTATGTCACTGGGACTACTTGTTAATGAATGTCAGTGTTCTGCATAATTCTTGGTGGGATTTTTGAATCTCAAGCATCCTTCTCATGGGTTCTTTACCAGTAGCACAGACACTGAGAACAACAATTAATAAATGGGACCTACTGAAACTGAGAAGCATTTGTAAGGCAAAGGACATGGACAATAAGACAAAATGACAGCCTACAGAATGGGAAAAGATCTTCACCAACCCCACATCTGACAGAGGGCTGATCTCCCAAAATGTATAAAGAACTCAAAAAACTAGACAGCAAAATACCAAACAATCCAATTTAAAAAAAAAAAAAATGTGCTACAGAGCTGAACAGTTCTCAACAGAAGAATCTCAAATGGCCAAAAGACTAATATCCTTAGTCATCAGGGAAATACAAATCAAAACAACTCTGAGATACTATCTTATACCTGTCAGAATGGCTAAGATAAAAGACACTCTTGACAGCTTATGTGGAAGAGGATGTGGATCAAGAGGATCCTCCATTGTTGTTGGGAATGCAAACTTATACAGCCACTCTGGAAATCGGTATGGCAGTTTCTCAGAAAATTGGGAATCAATCTTCCTCAAGACCCAGTTATATCACTCTTGGGCATATACTCAAGGAATGCTCAATCTTACCACAAGGACACTTGCTCAACTATGTTCATATCAGCATTATTTGTAATAGCAAGAACCTGGAAACAACCTAGATGCCCTTCAACTGAAGAATGGATAAAGAATATGTGGTACATATACACAATGGAGTACTACTCAGCAGTAAAAAACAATGATATCATGAAATTTGCAGTAAAATAGGTGGAACTAAAAAATATCATCCTGACTGAGGTAACCCAGACTCTGAAGGGCAAACACTGTATGTACTAACTCGTAAGTTTATATTAGATGTAAAGCAAAGGATAGGAAGACTACATCCACAGCTCCAGAGAAGCTACTTAACAAGGAGAACCCTAAGAGGGACTCATGTATCATCCTGGGAAGGTGAAATAGATGAGATCTGCATGAGCAAACTGGGTGGATAAAGGATGGGAGATGAGAACATAAGGGACCATGATAGTTGAGCTGGAACAGGGACAGAGTAGGAGAGAAAGGAGATAAATACCATAATAGAGGAAGACATCAAGGAAACAGGGAGAAACAGCATGCTAGTGAAGTTCCCAGGAATCCACAAGGATAACCCCACCCTACACTAATAACAATAGTGGATGAGGTGCCTGAACTGGCCTACTCTGGTAAACAGATTAGTGAATACCCTAACAACTGTCATCATATGTTCGTATCAGCTTTGTTTGTAATAGCCAGAACCTGGAAACAACCTAGATGCCCTTCAACTGAAGAATGGATAAAGAAAATATGGTACATATACACAATGGAGTACTACTACTCAGCAGAGAAAAACAATGACATCATGAGGTTTGCAGGCAAATGGATGGATGTATAAAAAATCATCCTGAGTGAGGTAACCCAGACTCAGAAAGACAAATATGGTATGTACTCACTAATAGGAGGATACTAGATGTAAAACAAAGATGTCTAGACTGCTACTCACAACTCCAGGGAGGCTACCTAGAAAACGGGACCCTAGGAATCACCCAATGACAGAGAAATGGATGAGATCTACATGAACAACCTGGATGACAGTGGGAGTAATGAAGGGCAAGATTTGAGGAAAAGAAAGCTTAGGGGAGCACGAGATCCCAGGTGGATCAAGAACAGAAAGGGAGAACAAGAAATAACAGACCATGATAAATGAAGCCCACATGAGAACAGGAATAGGCAGAGTGCTGGAAAGGTCCCCAGAAATCCACAATGATACATCTTCTGTAGACTGCTGGCAATGATCGAGAGAAAGCCTGATCTGACCTAGTCTGGTGATCAGATGGCTAAACACCCTAACAGTCGTGCTGGAACTCTCATCCAATAACTGATTGAAGTGGATGCAGAGATCCTCATCCAGGCCCCAGGTGGAGCTCCAGGTGTCCAACTGTCGAGAAAGAGGGGGGACTGTAAGAGCATGAATTGTTGAGACCAAGACTGCAAAAAGCACAGGGACAAATAGCCAAACGAATGGATGCACATGAATTATGAACCAACGGCTGTGGAGCCCCCAGCTGGATCAGGCCTTCTGGATAAGTGAGACAATTGAATAGCTTCAACTGTTTGGGAGGCATCCAGGCTGTGGGACCAGGACCTGTCCTTAGTGCATGAGCTGGCTGTTTGGAACCTTGGGCTTACACAGAGACACTTTGCTCAACCTGGATGGAAGGGACTGGACCTGCCTGTACTGAATCCACCAGGTTGAATTGAATCCCCAGGGGACTCTTGGCCCTGGAGGAGGTGGGAATGGAGGGGAGGGGATGGGGGAAGGTGGGAGTGGGGGCAGGAGGGGGAGGACAGGGGAACCCATGGCTGATGTGTAAAATTAAAACACATTATATATATAAAAGAAAATCAAATAACAAAACCAAACCAAATACAGAAACAAGACACAGTTAAACTATTAAAATGGATCATTGCTAGCATTAATTACAACTACAAAGACAACAATTCATTAGAATAAAAAATGCTGTATCTCACTGTCATGTATTTTTAGCATATAAGACAGACTGATTATGGGAGTTCAATATCTCTTTACTACTAATTGATTATATGGAACATGAACAAAAGAACACTGGGGTAGACAGATACTGATGGCATGTAGATAGAAACAACAGTTAGGAATGTTTATGGAGGGGATGAGGAAAAGCCTGTTAAGGAATGAGGCATGTAGTCTAAAATGTAAATAAGATCAGAAACAATCAACAACACCATAAATGGAAAAGGCCCAGTATTCTAAGCAAATAAATTAATAGGAGTAATTTCTCTATAGATGACAGACTTATCCTGACATGCTTTGCCTCTTAGTGATGACTTACAGGTGATTGGTTGGCCCTTAGCTTCAACGTATTTTCTTGAGATCACACAACTCAAGTTAGACTAATGGAGGAAGATATCAGACTCCTATTCTACCTCCATATGTCCATATATAACAAGTTTTATTAACCTAATTTCTCTTTTTTCCCCTCATGCCTAGAGCCTAATAGTGATTCACAGTGCTTTAACCCATATCTGCTCACCTCATGAAGGGACCAAGCTCCAGATCCTGGATAATAGGCTACCTTATTTTTGCTCATGGATTTAAATACTTATTGTCTCCTTCTATGATGACCACTTATGAGATAACTTTTAATAGTGACTCATGATGGTACTATGTCATAATAAACTTATCTTTTAAAAATACTTATTTGGGTGGTGGCTCATGCCCGTAGTTCCAGCACTCAGGAGGCAGAGGCAGGTGGATCTCTGTGAGTTTGAGGCCAGCCTGATCTACAAAGTGAGTTCTAGGACAGCCTCCAAAGCTACAGAGAAACCCTATCTTGGAAACAAACAAACAAACAAACAAAACACTTATTTGGTATTGTTGTACCTTATGTGTGTATGTGTATGAGTTTATGTGCACCATTTGTGTCCTGGAGCCCATGGTATCCAGAAGAGGGTGTGCGGAACTGGATTAACTAGCAGTTATAAGTCACCTAACTTGAATGCTACAGACAAAACTTGGGTCATCTACAAGCCAATAAGTGATTTTTAACTGCTCAACAATCTCTCTATCCCCAATAAATTTATCTTAGATTGAAAATATAGCTTAATGCATTTAGTACATCCAAATTACCAATGTAACCCTGTCTAACAACTTGAAATGTGCTCAAAATATGTGCATTAGCTGACAGCTGTAGACATAAAGGCAAATACAATGAACAGTATCTGAATCCAGTAAATTGTAAATATTGATTGTGTGTGTGTGTGTGTGTGTGTGTGTGTGTGTGTGTGTGTGTGTATCCCATGATTCCAAGCTGAACAGGAGCACTGGCTCACTGCCAGTGCCCAGCATTGAGAGACAGAATCATTATGTATATCATTATCCTTGGAAGAGACCAACATTCACAATCACAGGTATGGTTTCTACTGAGTGTGACTTGCTATTATGCCCTCATAAAGCAGAAAAGTGTTCAGTTGAACTTGCCAAGTTCTAACTTACTGCATTGTTTTTATTTCAAGATAAGGAAGGAGGCACTACAGAATTAGTTTTATAAAGTTTTCTCCATATCTGTGATGGGGCCTTATTGTTACTACTTCCAAGCTTTGACCTACGCTAAAATGTTGTGAGTTGCCTTATGTGCATGGATGAATACCCATTATAAGAGGGGTTACATGTTCCCATCACCTCCGCATCGCAATGCCTTTACCACCCTGCCCTCAGTGAGAACTAGTTCTCTGATGGGTACATGTAATTGCTGATAAGCTGTTACCACCACTGTAGAGAGCTGCGCACAGCCACACCCATAAGATGGCGCTGGCTTCCGCCCCCACCTTCCCAATGGTGAGTGCTCTCGGGAGTAAACAACTCCATATTTGGCTTGGTCCTAGGATCTGGCTTGCTTCCATGAACCTGGACCTATCTGCAGTGCCCACGTGGCAGGCTGGGGTTGGCCACCCAGGGACTATTTAGGTCGTGGGCGGGCCTTCCCCGGGGTCAGAAGATTGTTCAAGGATCCTGAGTAAACTGCTGAAAGAAGAGCTCAGTGTTGCGTCTTCCTTGCTGGTCGAGGCGGTCGTGACACACCACTATCCAGTATAAGTGTTATAGGAGAAGCTCACTGATTTCTAGGGCAGAGATAGTTCCAAGTTTGTTATCAGTTTCCACCAGCATATTACCCTCTCACATCAGTCACATTGAGGTCACCATAGAATACAAAGACACCACAGAATACAGGAGCACATGACAGAATACAAGAGCAAACCACAGAATACGGTAATGAACCACAGAATACAGGAGCAAACCACAGAATACAGGAGCACACCACAGAATACAGGAACACCACAGAATATAGGAACATACCACAGAACACAGGAGCACACCACAGAATACAGGAACATACCACAGAATACAGGAGCACACCACAGAATACAGGAGCACACCACAGAATACAGGAACACACCACAGAACACAAGCACACCATAGAATACAGGAACACCACAGCATACAAGAGCACACCATAGAATACAGCAGCATACCACAGAATACAGGAGCTCCACAGAATACAGGAGCACACCACAGAATTCAGGAGCACACCACAGAATACAGGAGCACACCACAAAATACAGGAAACCCACAGAAAAACACTTCTTATGCACACATTATCTTGTAGTGTTGTACAGTCAAACACAGGCCTAGGCAAAGGCTATTTTGATTTCACAATCTTATTCTTTCATGTATCCTATCTTATCCTCTCATGTTCATAAATTATACTATCAAGGAAGTGATCAAGCAAGCTTACATCCCAAGTCCCAAGTTACATGGATAAGGTTACACATGAGTGTTGTGGAATATTGGTTAAAGATATGTTACATTTGTTTATGCTATTGAATATTTGTTTAATGGTGCAAAGATATGTTGCATTCTTTTATGTTGCATTTGTTTAACTCTGTGAAGCTATGTTAGTTTGCCTGTCTAAAACACTGGATTGGACTAATAAAGAGCTGAATGTGCAATAGCAAGAGAGGATAAAGGATAGGTGGGGCTGACAAGTAGAGAGAATAAATAGGAGAAATCTGGCAAGAAAAGATCAAGAAATAAAAAAAGGAGAGTGGAGGATGCTAGAGGCCAGCCTCCCAGCCACATAGCCAGACAGAGAATAAGAAGGAAATAAAAGATATACAGAAATAGAAAGGTAAAAGCCCAGAGGCAAAAGGTAGATGGGATAACTTAAGAAAAGCTGGCTAGAAACAAGCTAAGACCAGGCATTCACAAGAAAGAATAATACTCCAAGTGATTTATTTGGGAGCTACGTGGCAGTCCCCTCTCCAAAAGAACAAAGAGTGAAAACCAAACAGCTATACACTAGCTGATAGCAGCTCACATTTTCTTTCTTGCTCATAGTATGCCAAAGCTCATTCTATGATGTAATCATCATAATCTTTATAATCACTGTATTTGCTTTCAATTAAAAATTTAAATAGGCTGTCTTATCTTCAATTTAAATATGATATCTTCTCTAAGTCTCTTAAACTTAACTTTAAAATAGTGCTCTTTTACTTATATATCTAGTAATATGGAGGATAAAAATTTTAAATACTTATTTTGCCTTTTCCTTCATTACCTGCTTTATTGTACAGTCCTATGCATAGTTCTATATCTCCTCAAAGTTTGTAAGAATTTTAAATTTAGTTGCTAAATCTAAGTAAGTATGATCAGCCAGGTCTGGTGGTACATTCTTGTAATGCCAGTACTCAGAAGCTGAGGTAGTGGGATCACAAATTGAAGCCAGCTAGGATGACACAGAGAATCTAAAAGTTTGAGTGCCTACTGGGCATAGCAGTCTTTCAGAAAAAAAAGAGTCTTTCCTCAAGAGAGAGATAAACCCAGTAAGTAGTTTAAATATTACTCGAATTAAGAAAGGCAGTTGCTGTTGTGAGGTCCCACCTTCAGCAGCTCAGGAATTGAGGGGGAGACTCAGAGTCAGCAAACAAACCACTCAATTTGACTTTTCTATCTGAGAGAGTAAAACTTAATTCTCTGGAGCTGATGAAAAAGGGAAAAATACACACACACACACACACACACACACACACACACACACACACACCTGTAGTTAGAGTTTTCCTTCCTGGTCCAGTCAGGACAAATCTCTCTTACCCGCCAGTCCCACAGTCACTCAGACTCAACCAAGAAAGCACACAGAAACTTACATTGTTTACAAACTGTATGGCTGTGGCAGGCTTCTTGTTATCTGCTTCTTCTATCTTAAATTAACCCATTTCTGTTAGTCTATACTTTGCCACATGGCTTTTGGCTTACCAGTGTCTTTACATGTTGCTTTTCATGGCGGCAGCTGGCGGTGTCTCTTTCCAGACTTCTACTTCCCAGAATTCTCTTCTCTCTTGTCCTGACTATACTTCCTGCCTGGCCACTGGCCAATCAGAACTTTATTTACACAGAGCGATATCCACAACACTTCCCCTTTTCTTTTCTTTCTTTTTTTAGGAAGGTTTTAACTTTTACATAGTACAATTACATATAACAAAACAATTATCAAGCAAGAATTACAATTACAATATTAAAGAAGATATCCTATCTATCTTATATTTGTGAGTCTAAGGTTTTATATCTAACTTATCTTTTATCATAACTGAGGAAATTATAACTATCTAGTCTTCAACCACATCAAAGACCTCAGAAGGATATAATATTACCTGAGAACCGGGAGAAGGATGCAAGCAACTTTTAGGAGTCTTGCAAGAGTAGACAGAGTCAGCTGGCAGCCTGGACAGTCACCTAATGATCCTTTGTAAAGTTGGGGCATTTGTCTTCAGCCCACAGGGCTAGAGTCTCTCGGTCACTTCTCTCAGTGTCCTGTAGAATGTCTGGCAGTTTCCTCTACGAAGCAGGAACCTGAAGGACCATTTTGTCAAGCAAAGTTTAGTGGTCACCTTTCTATGGGTCCTGCATGTCCAGTCGATCAAGCAGTCCAGGCAAGAACAGTTTCTTGCACAAATGGCTATTTTTGCCAAGGTGAAGATAAGATATGAAGTGTCTTCAATGCCCATTCTCCTCTCTGAAGTAAAATGGTGCTGCCAGGAGCAGACATGTCTTACTGTCCAGAAAGTCTAAATTTTAAAAGTATTTTAAATGCCATATTCTGTAAGTCTTTGAAGTATTTGAAGATTACCTATCTGAAATATCTCTATGTATATCTAGAAGACTTAACTAACATGGCTACAAGTATGATTATCATAGATGACTAATTATTAATCTATTTTTAATTATCCATTTCAATTTAAAATGAGCTATACAAACATAATACCTTAAACACGAGTAGAAATATACACACAGTACAACAAAATCAACTTTAAGTTTGTATCAATAAACTAAAATCTATACCAATGTAAAACATTTTAAATGAGTTGTTGCTCTTTTAGATGTAAGTTCATTAATCTACCCTTTCATCCTATCGTATCTATATCATATCCCCTTTTTATCTTTAGAAAGAGATTGTATTTATAATCAACCTGTTTTAAATAAAATAGTGGTTTTTCTCTGTCCCACACCAGAGGGCTCTTCTGATTTGGGACACAAGAAGCTCTTAACCTTTTCTTTTAACAATGTGCTTGGGTTTAGAGAAGGAGTGAGCCAATTCCATCTCCAAAGCCAGCTGGGAATTTGGGCATAGTTTTTCTTACTACTTCCTGCTGGAGGGGGCTGCTGTATCTTATGGGGACACAAGAAAATCTTAGGATTATGGAGTAGTCCATTAGGGTGAACCTCTGAGCCAGTTGCCTTGAAACCATTCTGGATGTTGGATCATCTGGGCCATGGTATCATCGGAGACCTTTCAGGTGGTCTTGGCTGATCAAACCTGATATATCTTAATCTGGAATAAATCCATAGTCTCTGGCTTTCTGTGGAAACAAAAGCAGAGACTCTTTTCCAAAGCAACATATCCTTATATCCAAATTTTGAAGTCAAGGTACCTTTAAAATTTACATATTTGTTCAACTCAACAGCTTTTATGATCAAATCTTTTTCTGCAGTTAAAAATCCCAAAGACAAGACAAACCAGATTCTCTGTGTAATATCCATCTTTGTAAGACTGAAACGCTGCTGTGGCTACTGGCTCTGCCCACCTCAGCTTCCCAACATGGTGGTGGTACAGTTTACTGCCAGCTCTGGGTCTGGAGCTATGTGTAACATCAACTATCAGAAGCAGTTGTATCAAAGCAGCACATAGCCCAGAAACCCTTTTTTTTTTTTTTTTTTTTTTAACTCACAAAGACCAAATCTAGCAAGCTGCAGAGTAAAGTGATGCTTGTAGACTCCTCATTCCCGCCACACTGCAGGTCAGACGCACACGCCAGAAACCTGCCACAGTAGCTCAAACCTGCAGGCTGCCAGTAACTTGAGAGAGACAACTAGGAAGCTGTTTTTAGCTCTGTTTTAGAATCTTTTTTCTCAGCTTTTAGGTGGAAATTTTTGCCAACACGTTGGACACCATTTGTAGTTGGAGTTTTCCTGCCCGGCCCACAGTCAGGACAAATCTCTCTTACCTGTCAGTCCCACAGTGGTGTCAGAAGTGGGATGAAAAGCAACATGTAAAGACACTGGTAAGCCAAAAGCCATGTGGCAAAGTATAGACTAACAGAAATGGGTTAGTTTAAGATAGAAGTAGATAACAAGAAGCCTGCCACAGCCATACAGTTTCTAAACAATATAAGTTTCTGTGTGCTTTCTTGGTTGGGTCTGAGTGACTGTGGGACTGACGGGTAAGAGAGATTTGTCCATTTGTCCTGACTGTGGGCCGGGCAGGAAAACTCCAACTACACACACCCTTTAGGGTCTTTCTATCATACCTCTCTCTCATCTCTTTATCTCTTTTTTTTTTTTTTTACCTCTATCCACATGTATCCTTTCTGTGCATTCTTAATTTTTTCTAAAATCTTACATACTCCAGCAAAATCTTTCAAGCAGTTTAAAAATTTCAGTGTGGTTACTTTCTATTATTTAATTGAATTATTACAGTGAATAAAAGTCAAAAAAATCATGTTCTCCATATCCCTTACATGATTAAACATTTTACATATTACAGGTGAAAAACAAATTACCCCCAAGAACCCACATACATTCATGTCCATGCAATTTGTTATAGATTAACAGAGTGTAACCAAGCAAGGTATTTTTCTCAGCACTTTTACTTGCAGAATGCATTTTGTAGTAACAAAGAAAAGATCAATCACTTTACTATTTTCCTCAAAAAGTAATGTTATAAAAAAATCTTAAAAGAATCACAAATCTAAACTTCTGTATATGAAAAAAAATCAGGTCCACTCTAAATCCTCAGGATGCATACCCACTCACTAAGTTTTTATACAGGAAGCTGAGGGCAGAAATGGGTACAAGGAATTAATCGTCACCTTTGATCATCAGCCCATCCCGGCAATAAAGGCATGTCAGCTAATAGTAACCAGGCTGTCTTTGTTCTTTCTTGCCTTCAATGAGTCTCTCACCCAACTATGTGACTTTCTAAACTTTAAATTGTTCCCCAAGATTTTCTAACTCAAATCCATTAACAAAAACATCTTAACCTAACCTTAAGTCGTTATTTAAAGCTTTGTTTTAGCTTTGATGCACACTAAAACCTGTGAAAACATTTCCCAACATTAAGATGAAAAGAACTTGAACTAGCCTAGCTTCTGGGACACAATTGTTTTTCTTAATCATTAGTGTAAGCTATGGTCTCTATAGCTCCTCCACAGAAATAAGTCCTAGCTGCATGACCGTTTCTTGTTCTTATTTTCTGTTCTCTGCAGCCCAGGCTTTATCAGGGGTAGGGACAACATTATATCCCTCCTTTACCTATATTAATTTTCTCACTTAACTAATCTCTATTATAATCCCTTACTATATTCATTTTAAAAACCATTAATCATCAAAATTCTATTTAAACACATTCATTGTATGAAATTATTACTTCAATTAAGCAGTACAACTGAAGTGGAGATCATCTTTATAATAATCCACAGGTAAAAACTGGATATTTCCATGAGATAATCACACTATATTAAAAGCACTGGGGATTCCCCACATGCCCATTCACACCATGCCAGAAACCAGAGAAAGATGGCAGTGGCAAACATGTAAAGACACAGCAACATCAAGACACATTCTGGAGCTGAAGCCCTTGGGACCTTACCTGTCTGAGATTCACCTATCAGTGCCTTGCTTTCCTGGTGGGCAGATCTTCAGAAGCTCAAGTGCCCCATGCTGTTTCTCTGACATGGCCACTGACAGGTAGTCACCATGCTGCCATGGGGGCCATAGTGATCTTGGTGGCCTGTGTTGTCACCCAGGGCCATAGTGAGGTCTGGGCCCAAGCTTCAGCTGAGGGCCATGTCTGGGTCCATGGCCCTACACCAGCCAGCATCTCAGTTGGTGTCCATGGCTCCTGTTACCTCAGAGCTCTTCCCCATCCAGTTCGACATGTCCATTGGTATTATCCTTGTCCTGTTCATGTTTAGGCAGTCATGTTGGTAAGACTTAGTAGTGTAGCTTCTGATATTAGTTACTAAGAGACACAAGCTCACATCAAACTGCCTGCTCCTTTGGCTCCAACAATTTTCTGCTCTCTTTTCTGAAATGTTCTTTGAGTCTTAGGTGGTGGAGTATTTTGTAGATGTATTCATTGAGACTGGGCTCTACAACTCTGTATTTTGTTTGGGATTAAAAAAAAACTACATATAAAATAATCTATATAAATCATAAGGGTTTTCAGTCATTAATATGATCATAAATTAACCAAATGTGTTTAGCTCACATATGCATCATGTTTAACCTGTTATGATGACTATGGGCTCATCTCAGTTTCAGGGAGGACAGAATGAACATTCTCCAATGGAGTCTGGTCAGCATAAAACAGACCACCAATTACAGCTGCATTACCAGAACCTTTCAGGTTGTTGGGAAATGGCTGGTATGTGGTTATTGCCTTCACAGGACATCTAGCTTGTATCCTCTCCTCAAATATATCTGTGTTATTCTCAGGTCATTGTTGTGTGGAATTGTTGCTTTGTCTTCAATAACATTTTAAGTTTATTTCTTTTACTTTTATCAGAGCATGAGAGTCTTTACCTTGGCTCTCCAGGGCTTTACTACTCCAAACCTGGGTTACAATAGTTTACAGTCTACAATGCCCATAGTTAGTTAGCTATTGGCCATCCAGGCAACCTTCCTTACCGCAAGAAAAATCTAGTTTTGCTCTGGCATTCAGCACAGTGAGTGAGCAATCATAAGATTCTGCCCCAATCTTGGGTCCAAGTGTGTTTCCTAATGAGTTTCAGTCAATGAAAGCAAAGGCTAACACCTGAGAACACTGGTCTGCATCACAACAAAGAATTAAAGATATCAAAGCTGAATGTGGGAGATTCTCCTCTTTCCCACCACTATTAGCTCATGATTTCTGACCAGGAGCTAATCAGTATTATTGGGGAACCCATCCTATGAATGGCTCAGTGAATAAGAAAGGACATGAGCATCTGGGAAACTGGTAATAGTAATTTATTATGTAAAAACAGTATGCTTTTTCACCCCAAATATTGAGGTGCCATAGACAGCTCTAGCATTTTGTAGGGTGATTCACTTCAGAGACTTGGCAAACCATGAAGGTAGAGTGCACCTGATTTATACCCATAAATATAAAACATTTTCACAATTATTTATTGGAAATTTGAGTCCCTTATTGGAAATTTATGAGTGTCCCTTCACTTTAACATTGCTATTTGCATAATCTGAATATTATTAAGAGATTATGGCTTTGAGAAATTATTGTTTTTTACATGGATTTCAAATTATAGCAGCTTAACCTGTAGGAAACTCTTCACCCTGGCTCCTTTGTGACTTCAAAAGTGTCCCCAAATTTCTACTAATAGTACTTTTGTCTGGAAAGAGTGAGAGCATACTTGCTTGTGGGGGCCCATAGAGGCTCCCTAGTAAGGCCTTACTTAATGTCAGAGAATCTGAGCTTGCCTTACCCAGCAGGGCTGCAAAATGGGATGGTTTGGCCAAGGGCATGGTTACCAGGTGTTTTGAAGGATCTACACTTGGCTGTACAGTGTGCTTTGATCTCAAAAGGGAGAGGTCTTTTTCCTCTCCCCTTGGTAGTGTAGAAAAAGCCTATTAGAATAAAACTCTGTGTTCCCCCATAATATTGTGCACCCTAATAAACTTATCTGGGGTCAGAGACAGAACAGCCACAATATTAAACATAGAGGTTAGGCAGTGGTAGCACACGCCTTTAATCCTAGCATTCCAGAGGCAGAAATCCATCTGTCCAAGGATACAGCCAAGCATGGTGACTCATGCCTTTAACCCCAGGGAGTGGTGGCAAAAACCGAAAGATATATAAGGCATGAAGACCAGAAACTAGAAGCATTTGGCTGGTTAAGCTTTTAGGCTTTGAGCAGCACAGTTCAGCTGAGATGCAGTCAGATGAGGACACAGAGGCTTCCAGTCTGAGGAAATAGGATCAGCTGAGGACTGGTGAGGTGAGGTAGCCATGGCTTATTCTGCTTCTCTGATCTTCCAGCATTCACTCCAATACCTGGCTCCAGGTTTGTTCTTATGAATAAGACCATTTAAGATTCATGCTACATTGACCCAGGGCCCTCCTAAAGCTATCCTTTGTCTCTATCTTTCTTGTCATCTCTGCCTTTATTTCCAACTAATACTTCCTCATTCCTCTCTCTTTCCCCCAAGAACCCATCAATGGGTCAGAGCTGGATTCCTATAGTGGCTAATCCTGGGTTCCCCATTGTATGAAACCCGAATTTCTTACATAAAAGTCAGAATAAGACAACCAAAATCTGAGTATAAATGAAAGTATTCATATATAATTAATGGTGATTTGAAGAAAAAAAAAAACCATATGACACCTCTTGTAGATCCACTTACAAAGAAAATATTTTAAAAGTGATAAATTCACATTGACATTTCTGATTTCATTATTGCCAAACTACATCAGTTAAAAAACAAAAACAGCTGGATCAAGAACAGAAAGGGAGTATGAGGAATAACAGACCATGATAAATGAAGATCACATGAGAACAGGAATAGGCAGAGTGCTCGAGAGGTCCCCAGAAATCTACAATGATACATCCTCCGAAGACTGCTGGCAATCTAGTCTGGTGATCAGATGGCTAAACACCCTAACAGTCATGCTGGAACTCTCGTCCAATAACTGATGGAAGTGGATGCAGAGATCCTTAGCCAGGCCCCAGGTGGAGCTTCAGGTGTCCAACTGTCGAGAAAGAGGAGGGACTGTAAGAGCGTGAATTGTTGAGCCCAAGATTGGAAAAGGCACAGGGACAAAGAGCCAAACAAATGGAAGTACATGAATTATGAACCAACAGCTGTGGAGCCCCCAGCTGGATCAGGCCCTCTGGATAAGTGAGACAATTGAATAGCTTCAACTGTTTGGGAGGCACCTAGGCTGTGGGACCGGGACCTGTCCTTAGTGCATGAGCTGGCTGTTTGGAACCTTGGGCTTACACAGGGACACTTTGCTCAGCCTGGAAGGAGGGGACTGGACCTGCCTATACTGAATCCACCAGGTTTAAATGAATCCCCAGGGGAGTCTTGGCCCTGGAGGAGATGGGAATGGAGGGGAGGGGCTGAGCGGAAGGTGGGAGTGGGTGCGGGAGAGGGGAGAACAGGGGAACCCATGGCTGATGTGCAAAATTAAAACACAAATATAATAATAATGAAAAAATGTATAAAAAAAAAAGGCCTTGAACTCATCAGGAAGGCCTCAAATTCATAATCTTCCTGAGTGCTGAGATTGTACAAACAAGACATCAACCATGTTTGGTTCAACCTAAAACATCTCAAGGGGTTTATTCCAAAATAAAACTATCTGTACCTCAAAAAAATTCCTCATTTAAATTGTATGGAGGATCCTTTTTCAAAAGCTTCATTATCATCTGAAACACTAATTTATAGGTACTCTAAAAGAAGATAATCTAAAGTGATGAGATAGAGGAAAAGATAGGAAAGTAAAACTGATTTGTAAGACAAAGCATTTTTAAGCAGAATATTGCAGCCACACCTGAGATCTTGATGCTGGGGAGACAGAAAAAGGCAGATCTTTGGGGTTTGCTGGTTAGACACCTTTGCCAAATTGTTGAGTTTTGATTCTCTAAGAGACCCTGTCTCAAAACATAAGGTATACATTGATAGAGCGAAAAAACCTAACAGCATCCACCTATGACCTACACACACACACACACACACACACACACACACACACACACACACATGCCTATGTGCAAATCATGGATAAATGTACACACACACACACCACATAGCTTTTATAAAAGAATATTTTAGGGGTCTGGACAGAAAGAAGGCTTGACAGTAGCTTTCATCCTACTCTCAGAGAGGATCTGTTGCTAGTGCCTATGTCAGGTAGGTTACAACTCCAATAGTAACTATAGCTCTGAGGGATCTTTCCTCTTCTGGCCTCTATAGGCACCTGGACTCATACCTACACATGTGGATACACATATACACACAATTCAAAATAAAATGTGATCTTAATAGTTGTAGAAAAATAATGTTTTTACTTCACAAAACATCAGAGAATAGAAAGTTTACTCAAGATTGTTGGTTAAGTTCATCCTAGTTTTCCAGACAGGTTTGAGTATAAAGATCTTCAATGATTAATTTTGACTTAATACCTTCAATTCACAGCTTACTAGACCTCATCTGTACTACATAAGTAAATGCTGGAAACTGGAGGATCTATAGGGATGAAATTAAAGCTCCTGTAGAATTACAATGCAGCTTATAACATAGTTCTCTTGGATATTTATAATGTCCCATAAAAAGCAACCAGACAGGAAGGCTGTATCTTAATGTGCCAGAAAAAAAATTTAGAGGTAGCCTGTACCACAGCTGTGCAATAAACAAGCTTGCAAGCAGCTAATCTATGATGGTACTTGTATTTACAGGAAATTGAAAATCTGGGTATTGAAGGTCTGCTCAGCAGATGATCTGTCTCATACACCATCTCCCTCATTCTTTACAATTTCTGAAGGAAAACATGTAGACTTTGGGCATGGAAGAGATGATTTAAGATACTAGACCTGTGTGATTACATTTAAAAAGAATCTTGCAAAGTGTGAGTTTTATGCCACTTTGTAGAATACTGTTTGCATTGTAAACACAGGGATTTTATGATTTCTGAAAGTATAAAATACTCAGAATACACGAGACAGAAAATTTAACACAGAAAATGTTCCTGGTCTTTACTTTAAGGCATCTATCAACATGAGTTCATACAGTATCAATGTTGAGGCATGTCTACCACCAGCATGAAGCTGTTGATGGGTGTTGTCCTTGAATACAGGTAGTGTGTTTTCACAGTGCAGATTCACCTATCTCAGCAAAGGCAAGCACAGATCTTTAGAAAGAAAAACATTGGTCTACAGGAGGAGAAAAAAAAATCAAATTACAAAGCATTTTTACATTCAAATCATCCTTGAGTAAAAGAAACCCTCAAACAGACTTCAGAAGCTTCAAGGACTCAAGCTGGACAAGGAGTCCAGTACAGGTTCATCTGGGTGGCACCCTGTAAGGAATTTACCTGAACTCTAAGAACAACATATATGATTCTTTTTGTTTTAAAGAATGCTCTGCTGTCTGTTTAGTTTATATTAACTCTCACTACCCTCTCTGTGTGTATGTGTGTGTGTGTGTGTGTGTGTGTGTGTGTGTGTGTGTGTGTATGTGTGTGTGTGTGTTTGGTTTCTATTGTTGTGATAAACACCATAACCAAGATCATCCTGAGAAGGAAAGGATTTGTTCCAACTTATAACTCTCAGATCACAGCCCATCATTAAGGGAAGTCAGGCCAGGAGCTTAAGCAGAAGAAATCTAGAAGCAGGAACTGGAGAAGAGGCATGGAGAGACATTGATTACTGACTTATTCCCCCATGGCTTTCCCAGTTTGCTTTATTATATACTCCAGAACCACCTACCCAAGGGTGGCATGGTCTACAGTGTGCTAGGCCCTTCCACACCAAGCATCAATCAAGAAAATGCCCATGGATTTGCTTAAAAGCCAATCTGATTTGGGCATTTTCTTAACTGGTTTCCTCCATTCTCATAACTCTCTCTAGCTTGTGTCAAGTTGACAAATACCTATCCAGCACAGTGTGTATGCCAAATTTGTGCAGGTGTCTACAAAAGCCAGAAGAAGGCATGTGATACCCCAGGGCTAGAGCTGTAGGCAATTATAATTTGCCCTACATGGGTACTGGGATGTAAACTCTGGAAGAACAGGATGTGTTCTTAACTACTGAGCTATCCCAACCCCACCTATGACATTCTTGGAGGAAGAAAAGTAGAGACTACTTTGAGCCTCAAATCAAGCAGGGAACCTTTGGATAAGTTATCCTGAGAATTCACAAGCACCTTTCCTAGGAATTGTTTCTATCTTGGGTTCTGCACCTTGGAATATTTAGCTAAGGTGGGCTTTAGGAAGACTACCAAAAAGAAATATCAGGTCCTGAAGAAGCACACAGTTCTGTGGGCTTCCTGTGTTCAAACCCTTTTCTACTAGCACTTCTTTTCACAGTATCCTTTTGATTGATTGATTGATTGATTGTTCTTTGGGAACTTCATATAATGTATTTTATCATGTCTACTCCTTCTGCTCCTCCCAGGTCCACCTTCCCTTCCTTACCCACCTAACTTTCTTTTCTTTCTCTTTCTAAATCTATCAAGTACAATGTTCTGTCTTTATCGGCTTGGATGTGTTAGCTTTCCACTGGAGCATGGTCTACCAACCAGGAGTCATACTCTTGAAGAAAAGTACTATTAGATTACTTACCAAATATCAACATCTAAGAGTACCTTAGCTAGGGTTGGGACCTCACACCTACCTCTCTTTCCATTTGGGATTTTTGTCTAGCTTGAGATTCCTCAGGTCTTCTGTATGCTATCACAACTACTCTGAGTTTATAGGCAGAATTGTCCCAATGTGACTGGAAAATGTTACATCTGTGTTCTAATAACACATTAAAAGACCTATTGTCATTATTTTTTAAATTATATATAGATATGTCAGCTCTATACATGTGAGTGTAGGTACCTTTAGAGGCCAAAGAATTCTGATTTGGAGCCTGATTTCAGAATTACAGATAGTTGTACACTGCCTGATGTAGGTGCAGGGAACCAAAATGAGGTCTTCTTGAAAATCATCAAGTGCTCTTAACCTCTAGCACAATATACGAACACTTTAAACTATACATGTGATGAGAACTGTAAGTGTATGAAATTAATTTCCATGCCTAAGTAAGCATGATGACACAGCTTAATAGCATGGTGTGAAGAAACTAAAACTAAAGATATGATACACAAAGGTAAATGTCACAGCACCTGAAGAATTCAAGCTATTAATAAAACTAGCATAATTTACCCATCCAAAATAATTTTGTAAAAATTGACATGCTTTCCTGGGGGGCTGTTTATCCTGGTGCTATAGACATGTAGGATGGAGTTCACTTGAAATTTTAAACTCAATTATCATCTTCAATTTTTACCTGATCATATTTAGAAGTGTCAAGTATATTGACATAATTTATGAAACTCATTTAAATAATAGTCAAAACTTACCAAAAAGTTTTATCAATTATTGAAACCAAAAAGGAGATATTCTGATATGTTCCTTAATATCTACTTTTGTTATCTATAGCTGCATACCACATGGCTATCAAGGTCAGTGGCTTCAAACACTGGAACTGTTTCCAAGAGTGAGAAGTCCAGGCACACGTTTAGAATATGGCAAAGCTCACTGAGTTCATAACTGTGGATGTCTCTGTCCTACACCATGGAGGAACATGAAGGGGGTTCCACATTTGTGGTCCACTGACGGGGCACACAGAACACTGGAGGAGGAACCATTACAGACTGTGATGTGCACCACCACACTGACTTGTATCTTTAGCAGTTGTCCCCCAAGGCCTAGCTACAGTTATAAATGAGGCTTCCCATTTCACCATGAACATTTCAGTTCACATAAAACCTGCCTGAGTAGTCTGCGTCTTTAAGCAAACCAAACTTTAATAAAGCTGAAAACTGGATAACTTGTGTTCAGGAGGTAACTTTATTCAGGAAAAGCATTTTCCCTTGTTCAGTCCATATATACTACAGGAGGCTATCTTATGGTAGAATTTTGTGTAACTTACTGCTTATCCATATAATAGAAGAAAGAAAAATTACCAGCTCACATTTCCACAAAGAATTTATAGCTAACATTATTTTGACAGATTTTCTGATAATTCTATATTGACAAAAGGGTTAAGCATGATCAAAAGTCATATGAGTTTTAGGAAACTCCCTCCCTATTAGAGAAGTAAGTTTTGTGACAATAGTAATAATTAAATAATGCATACTTAAAATAAATACATAAAATCATCCACCAAAATCTTCTTTGACAAGTCACTGTTTACCTTGACTTTTACTTTGCTCTCCTGCATCTCTAGGGTTTTGCTCATCTGTTTTTTTCTCTCTCTTCATTTTTAGTATTCAAATGAACTTTTAAATTTAAATATATTTTGATCATATTCTATTACTACCCCAAATCCTTCCATATCCTCCCCCAAGCCCTATCTAACCAACTTTAACTACTTTCTCAAAAAAACCTACAAGGACCAAATACAACAACAAAACCCAAGAAAACAAAATAGAGCAACACCCAAAAGAGAAGCAAACAAACAAAATACCAAATTGTAACCAAATGGCATGCAAAAAAAAACCCCTGTGGCATCCACAAATGTTGGTCAACTACTCCTAACCATGAGGCCTGTCCCAGAGTGGTGATACCCCCTCCCCATGTCACACTTAGAGAAAACTGATTGTACCTCTCCCAATAGGTATAAATGATAGTTCAATTGTTAACTTTTACCCTACTGTCTAGGTTCTTATTCATTCAATCATCCATCCATCCATCCATTTTTAAAATCCATTTTTAAAAATATAACAAAATAAAAAATCATAAGAAATCATAAGAAATTTGAAAAGAAGAAACCAACAGGAAGAAAACAGCCCTAGCAAAGGTACAAGAATCAAAGAACAACTCATTCACATACTCAAGAGCCCCATAAAAACACTGAACTGGAAACCACAATATGTATGCAGAGAACCTCGTGCAGACCTGTGCAAGCCTTATGCATGTTGTTTCAGTCTCTATGAGTTCATATGAGCTTTGGTCATATTGATTTAGTGGGCCTTGTTTTTTTGGTGTCCTCCATTCCTCTGACTCATATTTTTTCTACCTCCTCTTCTGCAGGGATCCCTGAGCTCTGAGAGAAAGGAATTTGATGAAGAGACCCCATTTAGGACTGAATGTTCAAAGGTCTCTCTCAGTCTTTGCATATTGTCTGGCTTTGGATCTCTGTATTTGTTCCTATCTGAGGCAGGAGGAAGTTTCACTAATGATGGTTGATGAAGGTAGAAGAATGTCATCGGGAGTCATTATATATATTTATTTATTTATTTTAGAACAAGTTTGTTTTACCTGAGGTCCCTGAGCTATCTGGCTGCAGGTTCTTAGTCATCCAAGCAGTACCCAGTATGAGTTCTATCTTATGTACTGGGTCTTAAGTCAGTTAAATTATTATTTATCTGCTCCCATCAGCTTTATGCCACAATTGGCCTAGCATAGTTTGCAGGAAGTATACCAATGTAGATGAAAGGTTTTATGGCTGGCTTTATGTTTATATTTCTCCTTGTTAGCATGCAGAGTACTTTCCTGTACCCCAAACAGTAGAATGTAGGTGTGAAAGCTCTATGTAGGTACTGGATCAACATTTCCATATTTAATGAGTTATGAAGTTGCTGTCTTCAGAAATGAAGCATGGCTGTCAGTTTGTGGAGAGCAACATATTGTCTTGGCTACAGCCTGTGTTGTTTGGGAGTTTCACTGGGACCCCTTTGGCCAACAACTCAATTAGATGTAATCCAACACTGGTACTAGAAACTTCCTTTGATGACAATAGATGTCCATTTTGGAATCTGTCTCCAACATGATTTAGATTACTTCATATAAGTATGTATATTAGAAATTTTCTACTTATTAGGTTGCCATACTACTCCTCAAAGGCCCCTTAATTTTAGCTTTCTCCCCATCTTCCCTCACATATCCCCCTCTTCCTTCCCTGTCCTCACTTCGTCCTCCCATTCCAGCCAATACATGCATCCCTAATTAACTATTCTACTTCCCTTTCCTAACATTGTCTATCTGTTCCCTCTAGTCCCTTACTCTATACCTACCATCTGTGGATTGTAGCCTGGTTATCATTGACATAACAGCTAATAGCCCCATATAGTAAATATATACTATATTTGTCTTTCAGGGGCTGGGTTACCTGACTTGGGATGATTTTTATCTAGTTCCATTGATTTGCCTGCAAATTTCATGATGTCATTTTTTTAACTGCTGAGTAATACTCCATTGTGCAAATGTACCACATTTTCTTATCCATTGTTTTGTTGAGGGACATCTAGGTTGCTTTCAATTCCTAGCTATTATGAATAGATCAGTAATGAACATGGCTTTTTTGGTAGGATGAAGTGCCTTTGAGTATACAACCAAGAGTGGTCTGGCTGGACCTTTAGGGAGATTGATTCCCATTTTCATAAAGAACCATCATACTTATTTCCATATTGAATGTATGAGTTTGCATACTCACCAACAATGTATGAATGTTTCTCTTACTGCACATCCTCGTGAGCAAGAGCAGTCACTTGTTTTATTGATCTAAGCCATTCTGACATGTGTTAGATGAAATCTCAAAAGTAGTTTTAATTTGCAATTCCTAATGGCAAAGGATATTGAACATTTCTTTAAGAGTTTCTCATCCATTTGCAGTTCCTCTACTAAGTATTGTGTTTAGATCTGTACCTCATTTCTAATTGGATTATTTGTTTTCTTAATATCTAGTTTCTTGACTTCTTTATATGTTTTAGATATTAGCCCTCTGTTGGATGTGCAGTGGGAAAAGTCTTTTCCCATTGTGTAGGCTGCCATTTCATCCAAATGATGGTGTCCTTTGCCATGCAGAAGCTTTCCTGGTTCATGAGGTCCAATTTATTAGTTGTTGATTAGTGCCTAAGCTAATTGTATTCTATCATGAAAATTTTTTCCTGTGCTTATGAGTTCAAGGTTATTTTCTTGTCTATCAGTTCAATGTATCTGGTTTTATGGTGAGGTCCTAAATCTGCTTGAAGTTGAGTTTTGTTCAAGGTGACAAGTGTGGATCTATTTGTATTCTTCTATATGCAGTCATCCTATTTAATCAGAACCATTTGTTGAAGATGCTGTCTTTCTTCCAATGTATATCTCTGGACTGTATAAAAAATCAGGTGTTCATATGTGTGTGGTTTTATTTCTGGGTCTTCACCTAGTCTTTTTCTTTTGCAGCTCTTAATATTATTTTCTTTGTTTTGTTTTTTACTGTTTCTCTTATTATATGCTGAGAAAAGTTTCTTTTCTGCTCCAATCTATGCAGTGTTCTGTATGCTTCTTGTACCTTCATAGGCATCTTCTTCTTTAAGAGAGGGACATTTTCTTCTATAATTGTGGTGGTATTGTGTTCCCCGACATATTGTGTGTTCCCAGAAATAAACTTATCTGGGATCAAAGAAAAGGACAGCCACAGTATTAAACATGAGGATAGGCAGTGCTAATCCCAGCACTTGGGAGGCAGAACCAGGCAGATCTCTGTGAGTTCAAGGCCACATTGGAAACAGCCAGGCATGGTGACACATGCCTTTAATCCCAAGGAGTGGGGACAGAAAGAAAGATTACATAGGGCGTGAAGACCAGAAACTAGAAGCATTTGGCTGGTTCAGCATTTTGGTTGGTTAAGCTTTGAGGCTTTGGAGCAACACAGTTCAGCTGAGATTCTTTTGGATGAGGACTCAGAAGCTGTGAGTCTGGAGAAACAAGACCAGCTGAGGAACTGGCGAGGTGAGGAAACTGGGGCTTGTTCTGCTTCTCTGATCTTCCAGCATTCACCCCAATAACTGGCCTCGGGTTTGATTTTATTAATAAGAACTTCTAAAAATTTTGCTACATATAATTTTGTTGAAAATATTTTTGAGCCCTGTATTTCTTGTATTTTTTGTGCCATGACCTGTATTTCTTCTTTCTCTATTCCTATTATTTATTCTTTTAATAGTGGCCCAGATTTCCTGAATGATTTGTACCAGTAGCTTTTTAGATTTAACATTTACTTTGACTTAAGTATCCATTTCTTCTATGAATACTTTAGATTCTCTCTTCTGTATTTTGTAAACTGTTGTTGAGTAGTCCCTCTGAGATTCCTGTTAGTGTTCCTAAATTTTTCATTTCCAGATTTCCCTCGCTTTGGGTTTTTTTTTTTTTTATTGATTCTATTTCAACTTTTGAGTCTTCAACTGTTTTACTCACTTCCTTCCACTGTTGTGTCTTCATAGATTTCTTTAAAAAGATGTATTTATTTCCTCTTTAAAGACCTCTATCATACTAATAAAGGCTGTTTTAAAGTCTTCTTCTTGTGCTTCAGCTATTTTGGAATATTCAGGGCCTGCTGTGGTAGTGTATGGTGATATTTTATTTGTGCTGAAATGTGTTTTTATTTGTATGTTAGTAAATAAAGTTGCCGGGGGATCAGAGCTAAAAGTCAGTCATTTGGCAGAAGTCTAGCGGTGGTGGCACACACCCTTAATCCAATCACATGGTAGACAGAGTCTCTGTGTAGTCAAGAACACAGCCAAGCATGGTGACCTGAACCTTAAACCCCAGTACCAACCAGAGAGACCTGGAAGGCTGTATAGACTGGCAGTGATGATGAAGTCATGTGGTTGGGTTTAGAGCCAATGAGAAGGCAGGACAGAAAGGTAATGGAAAGATAGTTACACAGGAAGAAGGTTTCTCTCTCTCTGGTGAAGCAACAGCAGCGAGTGGAGTGGTAAGCTAATGGCTATTCACTAGTGCTCTGCTCTCTTGGGCTTTTAACTCTGTATTAGGTTCTGTGTGAATTTTGTCTACAGTAGTGTTGCTGTGCTCTAGTGGAAACATATTGTCCTGAATGTTATTGATTATATTTTTCACTGGCATATAAGCATCTGGGATTGGAAATATTTTAATTCTAGATACTAGTATCTAGTCTTGTCTTTGTTGGGTGGGTGTTTTGTTCATTGGTTTCTATTTATTCTCTGGTTCTTTTTTTACTTATTTAAAGGTTTCTTTTGTTCATTTTGCATACCAACTACTGTTCCCCCTCCTTCGCCTCCTCCTGCTCATCCCCCAAATAACCCTCACCCTGCCCCACAACCACTCCTCAGAGAGGATATGGCATATCAAGTTGAAGCAGGACCAAGCCCCTCCTGCTGTATCAAGGCTGAGCAAGGTATTTGCACATTTGTAATGGGCTCTAAAAAGGCAGTTTATGCACTAGATATAAATTCTTGTCCTTCTGCCTTTTGCCCTACAAACTGTTCAAGCCTCACAAAGGTCACCAACATTCAGAGGGCCTAGTTGGGTCCCATACAGGTACCCCAGCTGTCAGTCTACAGTCAGTGAGCTACAACTAACTCAGGTCAGCTATTTCTGTGGGTTTCCCCATCATGATCTTGACCACTGTGCTCATATAATCTCTCTTCCCTGTCTATAAGTGGGCTTTGGGAGCTCAGCCCAGTGCTTAGCTGTGGATCTTTGCATCTGCTTCCATCAGTTACTGAATTAAGGCTCTATGAGGACAGTTGGGTATTCATCAATCTGATTACAAGAGAAGGCTAGTTCAGGCACCCTCTCCACTATTGCTTGGAGTTTTAGCTGGGTTCATCCTTGCAGGTTCCTGGGAATTTCCCTAGCACCAGCTTTCTCCTTAGCTCCATAATGGCTCTCTCTATAAAGATCTCTTTTCTTGCTTGCTCTCTCTCTCTCTGTCCCTCCCCCAACTCAACCAACCAGTTCCCTCTTGTTCTCTTGCCACCTTCCCTTACCTCCCTCCCCTCCCCTCCTCATGCTCCCAATTTACTTAGGAGATTGTATGTATTTCCCCTTCCTAGGAGGATCAATGCATGACTCTCTTAGGGTTCTCCTTGTTACCTAGCTTCTCTAAGGTTGTGGATTGTAGCCTGGTTATCCTTTGCTTTACATCTAATATCCACTATTTAGTGATATTTTATTTGTACTGAAATGTGATTTTATTTGTATATTAATAAAGTTGCCTTGGGGTCAGAGCAAGCCATAGCAGAAGCTGGGTGGTAGTGGTGCACACCTTTAATCCCAGCACTTGGGAGGGAGAGCTAGGCAGGATCTATGTGGGTGCAAGGATACAGCCAGCATGGTGACACACGCCCTCAATCTCAATACCAACCATAGAAAACCTGTAGGTCTATACAGACAGGCAGTGACAAGGAGGTCATGTGGTTGGGTTTACAACCAATGAGAAGGCAGAACAGAAACTCTATAAAAAAGAGAAAAAAACAGGAAGTAGCTCTCTTGCAGAGAGGAAAGACAGAGCAGCAGTGAAGGGTAAGGTTTTCAGCTCTCATCTATTGCTCTGACCTCTTGGCTTTTAACTCTGCAGTTGGCTCTGTGTTTCTTATTTAACAAGACTGTGGATCTACAATCCACTTATGAGTGAGTTCATATGGTGTTTGTCTTTCTGGGTCTAGGTTAACTCACTCAGGATGTTTTTTTCTAGTTCCATCCATTTGCCTGCAAATTTCATGATGTCATTGTTTTTACAGCTGAGTAATATTCCATTGTGTAACTGTACCACATTTTCTTTATCCACTCATTGGTTGAGTAGCATCTAGGTTGTTTCCAGGTTCTGGCTATTATGAATAATGCTGCTATGAACATAGTTGAGCAAATGTCCTTGTGGTATGAATGTGCATCCTTTGGGTATATGCCCAAGAGTGGTATTACAGGATTGTGCAATAGATTGATTCCCAATTTTTGGAGAAACCACCATACTGATTTTGAAAGTGGCTGTACAAGTTTGCACTACCACCAGCAATAGAAGAGTGTTCCTCTTACTACACATCCTCTCTAGCATAGTCTGTCATCATTGTTCTTGATCTTAGCCATTCTGGCAGGTATGGTATGTCAGAGTTGTTTTGATTTGCATTTCCCTGATAGATAAGGATGTTGAGCAATTCCTTAAATGTCTTTTGGACATTTGAGATTCTTTTGTTGAGAATTCTCTGTTCAGATCTTTATACCATTTTTAAATTGGATTATTTGGTATTTTGCTGTCTAGTTTCTTGAGTTCTTTATATAATTTGGAGAACAGTCCTCTGTCAGATGTAGGGTTGGTGAAGAATTTTTCCCATTTTGTAGGCTGCCATTTTGTCTTATTTTATGTGTCCTTTGCCTTACAGAAGCTTCTCAGTTTCAGGAGGTCCCATTTATTAATTATTGCTCTCAGTGTCTGTGCTACTGGTGTTATATGTAGGAAGTGGTCTCCTATGCCAATGCATTCTAGGTTACTTCCTACTTTCTCCTCTGTCATGTTCAGTGTAGCTGGATTTATGTTGAGGTATTTGATCCATTTGGGTTTGAGTTTTGTGCATGGTGATAGATATGGATTTATTTGCAATCTTCTATGTGTTTACATTCAGTTATACCCATACCATTTGTTGAAGATGCTTAATTTTTTTTCCATTGTAAAGTTTTGGCTTCTTTGTCAAAAATCAGATATTCATAGGTGTGTGGATTAATGTCAGAATCTTCAATTAGAGTCCATTGGTACACATATTGGTTTTTATGCCAACATCTGCTGTAGGATAATGCTTTTGTACACTGGCTTAATAAAACACTGATTGCCCAGCAGCCAGGCAGGAAGTATAGGCAGGATAAGCAAACAAGGAGATTTCTGGGTAGGCGAAGGATGAATCAGGGGATGCCAGCCTGCCGTCCAATAAGAAGCATGTAATGGTACACAGGTAAAGCTACAGAACACATGGTGACTTATAGATTAATGAAAATGGACTGAGTTTAAATGTAAGAGCTAGTCCATGGTACGCCTGAGCTAATAGCCGAGCAGTTTTAATTAATATAAGCCTCTGTATGTTTACTTGGGTCTGAGCAGCTGTGGACCAGGTGGCACACAGAAAAGCTTTCAGCTACAAATAGCACCCAACATGGGCCAAGCAGTTATAATTAATATAAGCTTCTGAGTGATTATTTTATTAGTGGGCCACAGGACTGCAGGAGCCTGTTGGGACTGGAGAAACCTTCCAACTACAAATGGTTCCCACACATGATGGCAAGAATTTCCACCCTAAACCTGAGAAAAATTTTTTAAAAAAATTTCTAAATTGGAGCCCAAAGCAGCTTTCTAGTTATGTCTCTTAGTAAAGCTCTGATACAGACATGAGGAGGCCTGAGCCTCAAGCCTAGGCTTGGCAGATACTTGCCACAATACACAGTGGTGTCTCTAAGCCACACAGCACATTGCATTGTGCATTTAGGTTTTGCTACTACAAAAAAAGATTTTGGGCTACATGCTGCTGGATGGAGGCATGGACCCACTGCTTCTCAGAGTCAGCAGTAAGCATAGTTCCCCAAAAGCTTGCTGTGGTGGTATTGTGTTCCCTGAAATATTGTACACCCTTATAAACTTATCTGGGGTCAGAGACAGAACAGCCACAATATTAAACATAGAGGATATGCAGTGGTAGCACATGCCTTTAATCCTAGCATTCCAGAGGCAGAGATCTACCTGGATCTCTATGTGTTCAAGGATACAGCCAAGCATGGTGACTCAAGCCTTTAATCCCAGAAAGCAAGACTTTAATCCCAGGGAGTGATGGTAGAAAGTAGAAAGGTATGTAAGGCATGAAGACCAGAAACTAGAAGCTTTTGGCTGGTTAAGCTTTTAGGCTTTTGATCAGCAGTTCAGCTGAAATTCATTTGGATGAGGACACAGAAGCTTCCAGTCTAAAGAAACAGGATCAGGTGAGGAACTGGTGAGGTGAGGAAGCTGTGTCTTGTTCAGCTTCTCTGATCTTCCAGAATTCACCTGAATACCTGGCCCAAGGTTTGTTTTTATTAATAAGAACTTTTAAGATTCGTACTACAGCTGGTGGCAAATGTGGTTCCATATTTCCTCCATGTTAGAAAGCTGAGATGGGCAGAGCCAGCAGCCAAAGCTGCCATTTCAATCCTAGAAATACTGGAAATACTGCAGTTTAAAGCAATTGATTCACAATACATATTTAGGTGAAATAAACAGTTTACAGTGCATGTAAAAATGTGCATAGGCTTGAAAGAGAGAGAAAAGGAAATATAGACAGTTCTATTAAAGAAATAGAAAGTTTTAAAAAATAATTTCTATAAAGAAAACGTAAAAGTAATATAAAAAGTAAGCCATATAAAGATGGAAATTACACAAAGAGTCTAGATTATATTGTCTATGGGATTTTTTAACTGCAGAAAGACATTTGATTATAAATCTTCTCAGTTAAACCAATATGTACATTTTAAAGGTATCTTGACTTCAAAATTTGGATCTAAGGATATGTTGCTCTGGAAAGGAGGCTCTTTTTTGTTTCCACAGGGAGAAAAAGGCTATGGATTTGTTCCAGGTTAAGATGGATTAGATTTGATAAAGGCAGACCTCCTGAACCTTAACAGATGGTACCTATCAACAAAGGTTATAGCTGGTCTTCCCAGGTGTTAGTTATTTGGCGCTCTTACCCTGTAAGAAAACATCCCAAACATGACAAGACCACAGAAGAGTTTTTAGTGAGAGAGGATAGAAGACATGACAGGCCTATGGGAAACACACATGATTAAGAGCAAAAGATGAAGAGAAGAGACCTGTGCAAAATGGTGCTGGCTTTAGATTACATGGCTGTGCACGTGCTTTACACAACCATGCAAAGCCATCCTAGTCACGCAAGATGTTTTGACCCAGAAATGGCTACTTTGAACCGGAAATAACTAGGTGGTCCACTGGGCAAGCCCAACCATGTGGGCATGTTGTGACTTCCTATCATTCCTGACTTGTTTTTCTCTAAAAAAAGAGAAAAAAAGTGGATGAGAGGGTATGGGGCACCATTTCTCTCAAAGACTGCTTCAGGCTGAATAGTGGGCATCAATTGGCTCTTGGGGGTAATGGGGAAGCTGGCTCCTGAAGTCCTGAGATGAAGTCCTGCAGCTGTGTCCATCCTTCATGGTGTGGCTGGTCCTGGGATGAAGTTTTGTCATGCCTTGTCCTGTATCTTTCCGTCCTTCATGGTGTGGCTGGGAACCTTCTGTCTGACAAGATACTGGTGACATAAAAGCTTAGAGAAAAGACTCATCATTATTTTATTTTTGGAGTTGACACTTATCTGAGTTAGATCTGGACTGTCCAGATGGAGACATGTTAAAAAGGTGGCTGTGATGTTTTAGTACTATGCTTAATTTTTACCTGAGACAAGCCTTATTCAACGTAGTTTATTTAAGGCACCTGGTTTTTGTTTTTGTTTTTGTTTTTTTTGTTGTTGTTGTTGTTTTGATAGTTTAGCATTTAGGAAACACAGGTGATCAGTTGCTGAGTATTGAACAGTGATAGATTGTTATATCCTTACCGCCTGGATATTTTGATGGTCCTTTTGCCTCCAGCCCTATGTGGCCCTAGTTGGGAAAGGAAGGGGTGATACCTTATTCCTCTGGAATTGGTGACAAGGCAGTGGATCCCGATGTCCTCTGGAGCTTGAGAATGCATGAGAACTTTTTTTTTTTTTAAATTAGGCACAAGGCAAAGATCATGGCCCTGTCTGTATGCACATGAGAAACACAGGCAGTAACTTTGAAGTGAGACAATGAGCTCTTATCTTAGTTGGAAATATTTCTCTGAAAGTACAATTAAATCTGGTGAGGTAAGTAAGGCTCTCCTCTGTACCCGACAATTGGAAGGAGAAGTGACATCCTAAAACTCCCAGGACTGAGTCAATGGCTCTGGTGTCCAGAAGAAATGAAACGGATCGCTTCCCTGCTGAGTTCTGGGTTCCCTGCTGTGGCTGTAGCCTAGGTTTGCTGGAGGTCTTTTAGCCAGGAACAAGAGATGGATTTTACTCCATGTCCTGAATTTTTTTCCTGATGATTGGTGGCTTAAGGACAACTTCTGGAAGATCTGCCAGTAGGCAGACTGTAAACTGATCCTTTTGAAAGACTTGCCTGAGGCTATAAGCTGATTTTTTTTTTTTTTTTTTGGCTTAGGAGCCATCCTGATTAACTTAATTGTTTAGATCTCAGCTGCTTTTAGACTCGTCTATGCTTCTTAAGGCAGTTTGAGAATGAGTGGGTGGAGTTAAGGTGAGTTAGGGTGTGTCTTAGAAACCACCCAAGCCCTCGAATTTGAGCCCGCCCTCTGCCGGTGTGGAAGTCAGACAGAAAAGGTTACACATTGCAGACACAGAAGTGGGGAAGGAGAAGGGTTTAGAGCTTTAGCAGAAAGCTTGGACATAAAGTAATTCTTATTTGCCCATTTGATGGCAGAAGTTCCTGCGATGCTGTTATGTGGCCAGGTTTATGCTGTTATGTGGCCAGGTTTACCAGTACCCACCCCTATCTGCCAATGTAGGTGGTAAATGTATCTGCCCCTTTGTCCCATGGCTGTAGCCGAGAGAAAAAAAAAATTAAAATAACAAACCTGGATCAGACTCCAATCTTGGGCGTCCCCAAAGAACAGAGAGAGATCTAAGAATCAGCTCAAGTTCACCATCCTCTTCATCAAGGGATGGGAAGGGCTGCAACTGTGCTGCAGTGGTCTACCCAGTAGACCCCAGACGACATTTTTCTCCTCGTCAGGAGCAAAAATGTGGCTCCGATTGCCAGCACAGCGCAAGGACAACCCCCAGGGTGTCTGTCGCAAAGATATAGCTCAGACTACAGCTGTGAGAATGGCAGACTCATTGTGAATAATGGCGGTATCAGAGTAGTTGTATAGGGGTCCAGCAGAGGTAAGGGATGAGCGCACGCTCACAGTCTCACTGGACAGGGGAGGAGGCAGCAAGCCGAAGCAGTCAGCAGGTCCTTGGTTGTTGTATCGAGTCTTTCTAGAGCTTTATTGAGAGAGAGAGGGAGACAGAGAGACTGCGCAGATGGAAGAGAGAAGGGGGAATGAAAGTTGGAGCCAGAGCAGGGCCACTGCCAAGGAAGAAGAATCCAGAAGAGGAGCTGAAGGAACAGACGCCCTAAGAGTAAGGGTGGGAGCTGGAGGTCAGATAGGTAGAGGTTCATTACTAGCATCTAGCATTAGAGATTCTGGAGTCAGAGAATCTTCCAGTTTAGGCATAGCTAGGAGCACATGAGCAGGAGAGAAGGAGTCCAGAAGAGGCAGTTTAGCACTGAGAAGAAAGCTATCATAGAGAACAACTCTTTCCACTTGCCTGTTCGCTGGCCAATATTAGATAACTCCTGTAAAATATCGGGATTTTTTGTTATTTTCTAAAGCATACCTGGGCCATCTCTCAGTACAGAGATGGATAAGCTTAGGAATCTTTAAGTAAAGCTTCAAGAAGACAGCCTAATGGAGAGGAAGGACTGATCAGGTTGGAAGCCTTATTTCCCATGTCTGCAGCGGAGAGGCAGAAAAATAAAATAAACTCAACAACAAACTTGATCCGGAGCCTAGATCCCCAGGCGTCCCCAATGCCAAGGACAGATCTCAGGCACAAGCTGCTTCACAGCTCGTCAGCTGAGAAGCAGGGGGCCCCGCTGTGTGATGCAAGGATTCCCCAGGAATTCTTAACATCTAACTGCTCCTTCAAGTGCGAAAAACATGCCGGCTTCACACAGCCCCAGGATGCACCCGACGGTGGTGGTCCTATTGCAAGAAATATCTCAAGCTGCAGACATGGGAGATGGCTGGAAAATTAGGCCTGCGATAGGGGCCAACCATAGCCAATGAAGACCATGGCCGGGTTCCCCCAGTTCCAAGAATAACCAGTGAGGCACTGGAAGCTCAACAGTCATTCTCACGGATTCAGGAAAACGTTTATGCTAGCCGAAAAGGGGAAAACTCACCAATCAGAGGAGCAGTGTTGCATGCAGATTTGTGCAGCCAGGTGAATGGACAGTGGTCTGTCGAGTATGGAGCAGGGTCCCCGGTCTGTGCAGAGCAGAGTCCCTAGTTCCTGGGATTCCAGGCACAATGCCTGGAAGCACCCATTCCCTCATGGCACAGCACCAAACATATTAGTTATTTGGTGCTCTTACCCTGCGAGAAAACATCCCGGACATGACAAGACCACAAAAGAGTTTTTATTGAGAGAGGGTAGAAGACATGACAGGCCTATGGGAAACACATGTGATTAAGAGCAAAAGAGGAAGAGAAGAGACCTGTGCAAAATGGTGCTGGCCTTTTAAAGAGTGGGCCGTGCTTGCGTACAGGAACACATGTGGCTACCTGACGCATGCATGTAGATTACATGGCCACTAACGTGCTTTATGCAACCATGCAAAGCCACAGAGTCCTAGTCACGCAAGATGTTTTGACCTGGAAATGGCTATTTTGAACCAGAAATAACTAGGTGGTCCTCGAAAGCCCAACTATGTGGGCATGTTGTGACTTCCTATCACCAGGACTTGACCATTATCTTGAATTTTCTCAGGATCCCCATAAGACTACCAGTGCCCCCTATCAGCAGTAAGTAGCCTAGAAAACTATGCCCACATTCTCAAATAATGGATTATGGATTTTGTCATTGTTTAGGTTGTTGGTTACAAATTATTATTAGTCATAGTCAATATCTTTCTAAAAGAAGAAAGGGGGATATGCTATAACAAAGTAGGTTATAGATGTGATAGAATAAAAGGGTATGTTACTGAATCTACTTTTAAAGAGCAATTTATTTTAAATTGCTATGGATTTTAGTTTATTGATACAAATTTAAATTTAATTTTGTTATACTGTATGTATATCTCTACTCTTGTTTAAGGTATGATGTTTGTGCAACTCATTTAAATTGTAATGGATAATTAAGAAATACAGAATAATAATTAGTCTCTATGATGATCAAATTTATAGTCTTGTTAGTTAAGTTTTCTAGGTATACATAGATATATTTCAATTAGGTAAGTAATCTTCAAACACATCAAAGACCTACAGAAAATGGCATTTAAAATGTTTTAAAAACTTAGACTTTCTGGACAGTGAGACATGTCTGCTCCTGGCACCACTGATTTACTTCATAGAAGAGGATGGGCATCAAAGACACTCCATATAGAGTTTATCTTCTTCTTGGCATAAATAGCCATTTGGACACAAAACTGTTCTTGCCTGGACTGCTTGAAAAAATGTATCAACTGGACATGCCGGACCCATAGGAAGGTGACCACTAAAATTTGCAAGGCAAGATGGTCCTTTAGGTTCTGGCTTTGCAGAAGAAACTGCCAGATATTCTACAGGACACAGGAAGAAGCAACTGAGAGACTCTAGACCTATGGGCTGAAGATAGGTGCCCCAACATTGCAGGAGAACTTTGAGTAACTGTCCAGGCAGGCAGCTGTCTCTGTCATTCTTAGATTTTTGAAAGTTGCTTACAATGCTCTTCCTGTTTACTTAGATAATATTGTATCCTTCTGAGGTCTTTGATGTAGCTGAAGACCAGATAGTTTTAATTATAATTTTCTATGGTTATGATAAAAGATGAAACAGAAATGAAATGTTAGACTCATAAACATAGGATAGGCAGAATATTTTCTTTAAGTTTGCCAAATACAAATAGACTAGATATTATATCTGTAATTCTTGCTTGATAACTGTTCTATTATATGTAATTTTACTATGTTAAAGTTAAAAACCTTCCTTTTTTATTAGACAGAAAAGGGGAAGAGCTGCGGGATGTTCTGTATGCTGTGAATATGTGTTGCTCTGATTGGTTGATAAATAAAACACTGATTGGCCAGTAGCCAGGCAGGAAGTATAGGTGGGGCAAGTAGATGAGAATTCTGAAAAGAGGAGGGCTGAGTCAGGAGTCACCAAGAGGAAGCAAGATGACAAGGCAGAGCTGAGAAAAGATACCAAGCCATGTGGCTAAACATAGATAAGAATTATCGGTTAATTTAAATGTAAGAGCTAGTCAGTAACAAGCTTGAGCTAATAGGTGAACAGTTATAATTAATATAAGCCTCTATGTGTTTACTTGGGGGATGCCAGTGGGAGAGGCTGGCCAGGTGGGACACAGGAAATCTTCCAACTACAAATATCAAGCTGTTTTTATTATTATAGCTCTATAGTAGAGCTTGAAATCAGGGATGGTGATGCCTTGAGAAGATGATTATTGTAAACAATCGTTTTAGATATCCTAGGTTTTCTGTTTTCCCATATAAAGTTGAGTATGGTTCTTTCAAGGTCTGTGAAGAATTGTGCTGGGGTTTTAATGGGGATTGCATTGAAGCTGGAGCTAGTTTTTTGTAAGATTGCCATTTTTATTATGTTGGTTTTACCTATCCATGAGCATGGGAGATATTTCCAATTTTGGATATGTTCTTCAATTTCTTAAAAGGCTTTAAAGTTCTTTCTTCAAGGACTTATAATTCTTGTCATATAGGTATTTTACTTGTTTGGTTAGAGCTACCCCAAGGTATTTTATATTATTTGTGGTTATTGTAAAGAGTTATGTTTCTCTGATTTCTTTCTCTACACATTTGTCATTTGTGTATATCAGGGCTATTTATTTTGTGGGATTATTCTTCTATCTTTATCTTGCCACATTACTGAAGGTGTTTATCAGCTGTAGGAGTTCCCTGGTAGAATTTTGGGGGTCATTTATGTATACTATCATATCATCTACAAATAGCAAAAGTTTGACTTCTTCCTTTACAAATTTATATTATCTTGATCTCCTTTTGTTGTCTGACTGCTCTAGCTAAAACTTCAAGTAGTATATTAAATAGATTTGGAGAGAGTGGAAGGCCTTGTGTTGTTCCTGATTTTAGTAGGATCACTTTGAGTTTTTCTCCCTTTAGTTTGATGTTGGCTTGCTATATATTACCTTATTATGTTTAGGTATTTTCCTGGTATCTCTAATCTCTCTAAGACCTTTATCATGAAGGGTTGTTGGATTTTGTCACAGGCTTTTTAAAGCATCTACCAAAATTATTATGCACTTTTTTCTTTCAGTTTGTTTATATGATGGATTACATTGACAGATTTTCATATGTAGAACCATCCCTGTGTCTCTAAAATGAAGCCTACTTGAATCATTGTGGATGATTTTTTAATGTGTCCTTGGATTTGGTTTGCAGGTGTTTTATTGAATATTTTTACATCAATGTTCATGAGGGAGATTGGTCTGTAATTCTTTTTATTTGTTTCATCTTTGTGTGGTTTGGGTACCAGTGTGTATTGGTATTAGTTCTTCTTTGTAATTCTGTGCTGAAACCATCTGGCCTTGAGGTTTTGTTTTTCTTGTGGGGGGCATTTAATAACTGCTTCTATTTCCTTAGGGGTTATAGGTCTATTTAATCTGTTTATCTGATCTTGATTTAATGTTGGTATATGGTACCTATCCAGAAAATTGTCCATTTCTTTTAGATTTTCCAATTTTGTGGAGTACAGGTTTTTTTTAAGTATTACCTAATGATTCTCTGTATTTCTTCAGTGTCTGTTGTTAGGTCTCACTTTTTATTTCTGATAATTTCTTCAGTGTCTGTTGTTAGGTCTCACTTTTTATTTCTGATTTTGTTCATTTGGATATTTTCTCTCTGCCTTTTAGTTAGTTTGGATAGGTGTTTGTCTATCTTATTGATTTTCTCAAAGAACAAATTCTTTGTTTCATTGATTCTTTTAATTGTTCTCCTTGTTTCAATTTTATGGATTTCAGCCATGAGTTTGATTATTTCCTAGTATCTGTTCCTCCATGATGACTTTGATTCTTTTTTTCTAGAGCTTTCAGGGGTGTTGTTAAGTTGTTCTGTGTGATTTCTCCAAATTCGTTAGGTAGACACTTAGTGCTATGAACTTTCCTCTTAACACTGCTTTCATTGTGTCCCATAAGTTTGGTTATGTTGTGGATTCATTTTCATTGAATTCTAGGAAATCTTTTAATTTCTTTCTTTACTTATTCCTTGACCTACAAGTGGTTCAGTTGAGAATTGTTCAGTGTCCATGAGTTTGTAGCTTTCTGTAGTTTGTGTTGTTGAACTCTAACTTTAGCCCATGGTGGTCTGATAAGATCCAAGAGGTTATTCTAAGTTTTTGTATCTATTGATTTTCCTTTATGACTGAGTATGTTATCAATTTTAGAGAGGGTTCCATGATGTACTGATAAGAAGGTTTATTCTTTTGTGTTTGGGTGAAATGTTCTGTAGATGTTTGTTGAGTCTATTTGACTCTTAACATCTTTTAGTTCCTTTGTTTCTCTGTTAAGTTTTTGTCTGACAGACCTGTCTATTGTTGATAGAGGGGTGTTGGATTCTCCCACTATTCATGAGTGGGGTTTGATATGTGATTTAAGCTTTAGTAATGTTTCTTTTACAGATGTGGGTGTGCTTATATTTGGGACATAGATATTCAGAACTGAGACTAAATCTTGACGGTTTTTTTCCTTTAAGTAATATGAAATGTCCTTTTCTATCTCTTTTAATTTTAGTTTGAAGTCTATTTTGTTCGATATAAGGATAGCTACTCCAGCTTGCTTCTTAGGTCCATTTGATTGGAAAATCTTTTCCCAACCCTTTACTCTGAGGTAATGTCTGTCTTTGAAGTTGAGATTTGTTTCTTGTATGCAACAGGATGGACCCTATTTTTATATCCATTCTGTTAGCCTGTTAGCCTGTTTCTTTGTTATTGGTGAATTGATCTACTGATATTAAGAGATGTTATTGACCAGTGATTGTTATTTCCTGTTATGTTTTGGTTTTGGTGGTGGTGAAAGTAGTGTGTGTGTTTCCCCTTCTTCGGGTTTTACTGTAGTGAGATTATCTATTGCCTGTGTTTTCATGAATATAACTGAGTTCCTTGGGTTGGAGTTTACCTTCTAGCACTTTCTGTAGTGCAGGGTTTGTGGATAGGTATTGTTTAAGACTGGCTTTTAATGTAATATGTTGTTTTTTCCTTCTATGTTGATGGAAAGTTTTGCTGGGTATAGTAGTCTGGCCTGACATCTATGGTTTCTTAGTGTCTGTAAAATGTCTGTCAGGACCTTCTGGCTTTTAAAGTCTCCATTGAGATGTGGGGGTATAATTCCTGTAATTCTGATAATTTTTCCTTTGCAGCTCTTAAAATTCTTTCTTTATTCTGTATGTTTATTGTTTTGATTATTATGTGGTGAAGGAAATCTTTTGGATGGGGTAGCCTATTTGGTGTTCTGTAAGTTTCCTGTACCTTCATAGTCTGTTCTTCTTTAGGTTGGGAAAGTTTACTTCTATGATTTTGTTGAATATGTTTTCTGTGCCTTTGAGTTAGGATTCTTCTCCTTCTATCCCTATTATTCTTAGGTTTGGTCTTTTCATAGTGTCCCAAATTTCCTGGATATTTTGTTAGGAATTTATTGGACTTAATATTTCCCCCACAAACTGATGAATCTATTTCCTCTATTGTATCTTCAGTGCCTGAGAGTGTCTCTTCCAGAGACTCTGTATTCTGTTGGTGATGCTTGCATCTGTAGTTCTTGTTTCCTTCCCCAGGTTTTCCTATTTCCAGAATTCCCTTAGTTTTTATTTTCTTTATTATTTCTATTTCAGTTTTCAAGTCTTGAACCATTGCCTTCACCTGTTTGATTGTTTTTCTTGGATTTCCTTGACTTCTTTAAGGGAATTTTCATTTCATCTTTTAGAGCCGCTATCACCTCCATAAAGTAATTTTCATCTTTGTTTACTTGTGTTTTAGCTGTATTGGAATGGGCAGGCTTTGCTAGTCTAGCATCGTTGGGTTCTGGTTGTGCCATAGTGCTCTTTAAGCTGTCGAGTGTCTTCTTACATTGACGTTTACTCATCTTTTCTTCCACTGCTGTGGTTTGTGTCTGTGCCTGTTCTTCTAGCTGCAGGGGTTTGAACCTGTGCCTGTTTCCCAACTGGTGTGGTTTGAGCTTGTGCCACTGTAGTCTGCTGGGCTCCAGGGAGGGCTGGACATGTAGAGGATGTTCAGGTGCTTAGGGTTGGGTGGCACAGTGGGTCTTGGCAGGACCATGTCCAAAGGGTGGCAAGGGTCGGGGTGCAGCCTGGGGGCAGGTATCTCACCTGCCTGCAAGTTGTTGAGGACTGCACCGGAGTAATGGAGTTCCACCAGAGGTGGGAGCAGGTCTAGCTGCCTTGCTAGTGCTGGGATCGGGGAGAGAGGGGCACAGAATTTTCCCTGGGGCTTAGTTACAGTATGGACTTTGGGGCATTCCCGCTGAAAAGCCAGTTATTAACCTGTTTTTCCAACCGGTATGGTTTGTGCCTATGCCTCTGTAGAGTGTTGGGATTGCTGGGGAGGACTGGCCACAAGGGAGGGTGTTCAGGTGCTTGGTGTTGGGTGGCAGAGTGGGTTTTGGTGGGACCTCATCCCAAGGGTGGCAAGGGTCGGGGTGCAGCCTGGGGGCAGGTATCTCACCTGCCTGCAGGGTGGTGGGGACTGCTCCTCTCCAGTTCTTAGGAGAATACGTTGCCTATGTGTTTCCTGATAGAAAAATCTTCTGGGTTCCTGACAGATGTCAGCATTGGGGGTCCAGGGTATAATAGTTTATGGGTATTGGGGCCTGACACTTCGAAATTGTGGTAGACTGGGGACAGCGGAGAGGCTCCACAAAATGGAGGAAAGCATGGTGTCCCTCCTAAATCTCCTTAGTTAATACCCCCCGCCCCAGAATTGGGGCAGGCAGTGAGGAGAGGCCACAGCAGGTTTGCTAAGAACTGTGGATGAAACTGGGGGATTGGACTTGAGGTTGTGGTTTGGAGGGAGAAGTGAAGATCTCCAATTAGCTTACTTGTTTCTCAGGTCAGATTGGCTTGTGGATTCTGAGGGTATGGCCGCTAGAGTTGGCAGCTGAGACAAAGCAGTAGGTATGGAGAAGGAAGTTTTGAGTAGAAGATCTGTGTGCTCCACTAGAGATGAGCAGATTTGGAAGGGCTGAGGGAGAGGATCTGCAATTAACTTACCTCTTCTCTGCACAGCATGGCCTATGGATTCCCAAGCAGTGTCTTCTGGAGCTGAGAGTAGTGTACAACAATGAGTTGCAGAAAGGATGTTAGACGGGTGAAGATCTGTGGAATCCACTAGAGACGAGAAGGGGGAAGATAGCCTGCAGCCGGTGTTCTGCTACAGCGCTGGAGATGAGACTGGGGCATTTGCTTTGAGCACCTGAGGGAGAGGTGAAGCTCTGGCATTAGCTACCTGATTCCTGGGCTCAATTAACCTCTAGGTTCCCAGGGAGTGCCTGCTGGAGTTGTGTTGTTGGTTGTTTTTGCTCTTTTTGGAGGCCCACCACCCAGCTCCCAAATTAACTGCACATGGAGGCTTACTCTTAGTTATAAATACCCAGCCTCAGTTTGGCTTGTTTCTTGCCAGCTTTCATTAACTGTAAATTAAATTTGCTTTTGGACTTTTTCCTTTTCTCATTTATATCTTACTATCACTCTTACTCCATGGCTGGCTGGGCAGCTGGGTGGCTGGCCCCTAGTACCCTCCTCTCCTTGATCTCTTGCTCTTTCTTCTCTTCCTTCTCTTTCTTCAAAATTTTGTCTTCTATTTATTCTCTCTGCCTGACAGCCCTGAATTTCCTTTATCCTGCCTTGCTTTTGGCTGATCAGCTCTTTATTAGACCATCAGGTATTTCAGACAGGCAAAGAAACAAAGTTTCACAGAGTTAAACAAAGGCAACATAAAAGAATGTAGCACATCTTTGCATCATTAAACAAATGTTTCACAGCATAAACAAATGTAACACATCTTAAAATAATATTCTACAACAGGATTGGGATAATGTGATGAGTGTGTGTGGGGGTGGTTAAGAGGGGAAGATCTTTTGGATCCACCAGAGATGGATGGGGGCAAGGCTGCCACATATTTTCTGTTCCAGAGCTGGAGGTGAGACTGGGGGAGTGTATCTGGAGGAGCCAGGGGAAAGGTGAAGATCTGCAGTCAGCCTGCCTGCTTCCCTGCTCATTTATTTCTTTTTAAAGCAAATTGTCTTTCCTTTAAGTGGGTATATTTTTCATAGATGCCATCTTTTTGTGCTTGGTACTGCTTAGCACAATTCACACCTTAAAGAACACTATATTCATTTTTCTGACTAATTGGCTGGAAGAATTTGAATTATTGTGCCAGATTTTCTTGTCCAGAAATTACAATTTGATAGTAAGTTGACCCATTCATAAGCTGTATCAAGTTGAGTAGGATACCAGAAACTCATCCAGAAAATTACTGCTTAAATTTATGTAGCTTCCACAATGCCTAATTAATTCTCAAGATGTAATTTATTCTCTGGAAGAATCTATCTTATTAAATTTATGTTCCCTCAAATTAAAAGATTATTTTAAAATAAAGGCTATTACATACTCAATATCTCTATTCTCCAGATGAAATGTCCTGAAGGTGGCTGTAATTACCTTAATAAGCTCTTCTGCAGTATTTTCTACTTTCCAAAGGACTTCCACACTTGGCCTACAATACAAGTCCCATGAGACAGTCAGATTCTGTATTGACTTTGTCTACACTGTAAAAGAACTACTTGAGAAAGTAAAATGAGCATATGACTGATCAGAAGCAAAGTTGGCACTGGTTCCAGCTCATTCTTCATTTCCCTTTCTCCACCAGTGCTTTTCTCCATCAATATTCCTGTGCTTTTGCAGACTCCATAGGAGCTGAAAAGTCTCACAGCTTAGTCACTCTTCATGGAATGCCAGTATTCTGAGACTCTCCTTTGATGAGGAGAGAAACCACGTGTCTTTACCAAGTACCCAAGGTGTTTACTCAGTTAATGGTGTTCAGATGACAGGGGGTGAAAACAGTGGAGGGAGCCTTAGAAAGCAGGTGCTCTTCCAGCCTGCCTTCAGGGACTCAGTGCCAGCAGGAACGTCATCACCAGCTGCTAGCAATCAAATGTGACACACATACCCTTTAAAAGTTCCCCTCAGGCCATATGATCTGGGTGGGTGGTGCTGCCCCCTAGGGCCCATGGAGGCATTTTGGCCCAGGGCAATGCCTAGGGCTATGTCTGGGTCCATGACCCTACAGCAGCCAGAATCTGGTGTGATTTCCATGGTTCCTGTTACCACCTAGGGCTCTGCAGATGTCCAGGATCTGGGCAGGAACCTGAGACTATGTTGGTGCCTGGGAGCCATGCTACCACCAGGGCCTTACTGACCCAGGTGGCAAGTGCTGTCACAGAGGCCATGGTGATATTGCAGCTGGGGTCTGTTACTATATTCATGGCCTGTGTTAGCACAGAAAGTCATTGAAACCATGCTGTACTGAGCCATGCCAGCCCTTTACTGGCCTTGGGGTAGCAGGCCCTGTTCCCCACCCTCATTGGATACTGCAGCAGGATAACAGGTCCCACCCCTCAGGGGAGAGCGAGACCCCCACATTCAGAAAAGATGCCCCCACTCCTCACTTGGAGACAACCAGAGAGCTGGCCCTGGTGGTGTGAGTGTGGGTGACCTGGATCTGAAGACCCGAGAGAAGGAGAACTGGCCCACTCCCTGCTTCAGGCTGCCTTGGGTTGGCTGGCTGAGGCAGAGCTGGAGAGCTCACCCAGGTAGTGACAATGGGGAAACTGGTGGACTAACTAGTCCAGCTGCCACCCAGGCCCAGAACCAGGGCTATGAGTTGGCCCACCCCAACATCCACCTCATCTACGAACTGTTGGAGTAGGTAAGGGGACAAGCCTACAGATCCAAAACAATAAGATCTCCATGACACAAGACAACAATAGGATATCCAAGAAGAGTCCCAGTGAGAGCACATTATCAGTGGTATACCGGTACTCCAAAGCCAGAGACCTTGAGTCAGACCAATGACTTCAAGCAATGAACACTTGCAAGTACAAGGTAAACTGTGACTCAAGAGGCCAAACTACAGCTTCCGGAACAATTCTCTCTCTCTCTCTCTCTCTCTCTCTCTCTCTCTCTCTCTCTCTCTCTCTCTCTCTGTTTTGTTTCTTCATTTTGTTTTGGTTTTGATTTTTCTTTTCAGTTTGTTATTTTGTGTGGGGGAGTGTTGCAAGGGCAGAGAGAGGGTGGATGCAAGGGGACAGATAAGTGGGATCTGAATGCATGATGTAAAATCCATAATTTTTTAAAGTTCCCCCACCATCACAGGTCTCTCTCTCTCTCTCTCTCTCTCTCTCTCTCTCTCTCTCTCTCTCTCTCTCTTTCTCCCTGCCCTGAGGCAGCCTTCCACTCCACCCCAAACAATCTCTTGTATGAGATATGTTTCATGATGTAATCTTTGCAGCATACCTTGGCCCTGATCTGCAAATGTACTTCCACTGCATAAAGCCAAACAATGAGGAAGGAGAGTCCTCTGCCAGACTGATGGACACTCTTTTCTGAAACTTTTTTCCTTCCATGAGATACACCTTCCAGACTGACAAAATAGAGAAGAACAGGACACTATTCATATTGTGTTTGCAAATTAGCCGAAGCCAACTAGGAAGGGTTTGCTGCCCTCCAGAACTGGGAAAGGTGAAAAACTGACAGCCAATAATGGCAAAACGGAGCTCAGCAACTCCTGTGCTGTGTTCTGAGGACTCAAAGAGAAAGGAGCCCAGACAATTCAGCAGAACCTAGTCTGTATCTTCATGTTGTCCTCGATACAGCACCCTTTCCCCAGTGGCATGAATGATCAAGCCAGGACTGGAAGTGCTAACCTTTAACCCTGGCACTGTCAGGTTTAACTCTGTGAACTGGAGGCTATAAACATCTAGCAGCTTCCCTCTCACGAAACTCAACAATCAAGCCTGATTCCGACCCAGATGTGACCCTGGCCAGCAAAACACAGAAAGGGTGAGGAAGGAAGACTCAGACAACATGAAATCCATTCAACTGCCTCTTGACTGGCTTCATGGCATAGTTCTGCAATGGTGCTATGTTATGGATACCTTAATATTTTTTAATAGTATTTTTTGCTATTGGAGACAAAGTGTTCTTCAGGGCCAGAAGTGTAGCAGCTGCAGAACACAGCAGCAGTAATGATTACTAAGCTATACACAAAGTAGGCTGGTCTCCAAAAAGTTTCTCAGGTTGCCAAGGATGTAAGAGGTACTAACAATAGCAAGTGTGCAGAGCACGACACCTGAGAGCTGAACAACAATGGTGAGCAGTGGATAAAGCCAGCACAATGAGGGGCCTAACTGAGGATGGATACTAGCTGCAGCTCAAGGGCTTAGAGGACAACATGCCTGTATGCTGCCACTTGGACAGAATAAAGGGACCCCGCCTCTGTTGTAGAAAGCTCCATTGAACAGCTCTCATTTAGAAATGGCCTTACCTAGAAATGAGGAGCCATTCTCTTATGGACACTTGTAAAATCAATTTATTTATTTGATTGTATGTACGTGAATGTTTTGTCTTACATGCATGAATATGTACATCATGCCCAGAAGAGGGCATTAGATCTCATGGAATGGGAGTCAAATGTTATTGTGAATCACTGTGTGGCTGTTGGGACCTTAACCCAGGTCCTCTGCAAGAGCAGCAAGTGCTCTAAATCACTGAGCCATCTTTCCAGACCCTGGTGGGCAGTTTTGTTAAAGAAATAGGAATTCCAGGTGATGCCCACATTGTGTGCGCTAAATAATCAATATTTGGATAGGCAAAAGAGTGATGGTGGTGTGGGGACTAGATATGCTGTACTTCTTAGAATCCAAATAGAAGAGAGGTATGAGGTGGTATTGAGAAGGAGGAAGGCATACAGTAAGCATGGCATCCCAATGACAACATACTGCCATAGAAATGGTTAATACAAAGTAGAATTGTAGTCCCACTTACACAGTTCCATTTCCATAGCTAGAATGATTCACTACTATATCTGACTTTTTATTTATTTATATTTTTTTTACATGTATGAGATTTTTGCTTGCATCTATGTCTGTATATCATGTATGTGCAGTGCCAAAAGAGTCCAGAGAACAGTGTTTGATGACTGCAATTACAGAAAGGTATGAGACACCATGGGAATGTGGGTACCTGAACCTAGTTTCTATATAAGAGCACCAAGTGCTTTTATCTACTGAACCATTTCCTCTGTCCTACATCTGAATGTCTTTTAAAATTGCTTACATTTACAAACTTACGTGTGGCTGCACACTATAGTCATGTGATATTTTGGAATCGAAAGAAATTAAAACAATTCTAAAAATAGAGTTCAGAGCATCTTAGCAATCAGTCACTTCCAGTCCTCAAACTACCTACCCACTCCATTCTCCTTGAAAGATTGCTAATGGCCTTTAAGTAGCTTAAGTTACTATGTTAGGAAAAGTGTTATACTCTGCTTTAAAATTATTTACTGAAGGACATTTTCTTACCCCTAAAACTATTTTATGGAAGCAGAGTCATTTTCTTTGTTATTTGTTAAAAAGAACAATTGGAGTCATTTCTTCCATACAACAGAAAGCAGTGGAATTAAGTAATAGTCAAAGAAGGCTTTGGAGTATCTCAACACTGATGTCAATTCTCATGCATAAGCTGAAAGGGACATGTTAATGGTACAGTATATACATCTACTTCTCTCTCTTTGGAGCTATTGCATCAGACATATCAACACAAAAGCAGTAGTTATTAAGACTTTGTGATAGTAAGACTGTCTAAGGCTTGTCCAGACTTGAAAGGACCTTTCATTCAGAATTTCACATGTACTGAAATGGAGTCCTCATGTTGACCCCAGGGAAAGAATTAATGCAAGCTACTGTCAAGATGTAACATATCCTTTTTCTGGTGCTCCACATCCTTTCCTATGCTTACACAGTGCCTGCACAATCTAACTGAAGATGCACAACAGAGCATTACTGATTTATAAATTTACTTAGTTAAATGCTACTAATAAATCAAATTAAAGGGGTTTATATTGAAACTATGTAACAGAAAGAAATACCCATCCTTTACCCATATAGTAAATCTTTTGCCCTACTTCTCTGAGAGACACTGAGATAAACATATTAATATACTGTCCTCATTCATTCAAACAACTATGAATTAAGCATTTGCTATTTAGTATGCCCAATGTGAAAGAAGAGACAATGCAGGACCCAATAATGCAATGTGCTAGGGAGGAAATTTTTCAACAAAATGGTCAAAGTGACCTCCTTTGGGTAGATACTTTCAGCAAAGACTCAAATGTAGAAGGTGATGGTGGTACTATGTGGGTATTGGGAAATAAGTGTCCTAGAAACAAGGCAGAATCAGAGTAGACACCTCCTGATGGATGAAATTACAGTGTATGGTGGATAAGGGGACTGGCCTACCTAGTGTTAAATGATGGTGGGAAGCAGATTTTACAAGGACAGTAGATGGTTACAACATAGCCAGCTCTTGGATTATTTGAAATGTTCTTTACTTTAGGAGAGATGAAATGTGTTCAGTGTTGCCTCTTTTAACAGAGTAGAAGTTAGTTGGTACACCTTTACAATGACCACTATGGCTATTTTGTTGAGAGGAACCCATAAAGAGATAGAGCAGAAAGCAAGGTGTCCAACCAGGGGGTGTGACTCTGGGGAGGGATGACAGAAATAGTAGATAGGTAACAGAAACCAGATTGTCAATCTACTTTGAAAATCACATTATTGGGATTATCTGATGGCAAGCACCAATAATGTCTAATTGTAAACTGATGACAGAAGGTTTGAAGATAATATATATTCAGGATAGACACTGACATCTCACTCCAGATGCAATATTTAGAGAATATTTTTCTCTTCTTCTCAGTTGATAAAAAAGGTCTTTCATTCAGAGGAGATGACAGGGAATCAATAAATCAAGTAAACTCTTGCAAAGGTTGGTATCTCATGGTAGGTTCTCTCAGAGATTGCATGTGGATCTCAGGAAGGGAGCACTTACCTTCTACTTCAGCTGCAGTTGGTCCTGAAGTATCACAATAGTAAAAGAAGGTGTTTCTCATCTTTTAGTGTCTTCATCTAAGAATTAATAGCTATGCCTCAATTTTTTAATTGAAGCACTCCTTCTTCCAAGGATACAATGGTTTCCTAACTGATCATTTCAGTGCATGTGCTTCATTGCACTTTGATCGTATCTGATAATAGCTGGAACTGTTTAACATTTTCCTCTGAATCCCCTTTCATGAAAATATCTGGTAATCTTCCTGAGATCTTTATCCTGTAGAACAAAATCAAACCTCTAACAGATTATCTATACAATAAAGCACAGATGTTTTTACAGTCCATTATATGTATAAGCTATTGAATATTTAAAAACTTGAAAAAATAAACCTATTTTAAATTAATAAAACTGGTAAAAAGTTGTCTACCTGTGCACCTTAATTACAGTTATTTCAGAAGGAAATTGATAGCTATATAAAATACTCATTGGAAAGCAAAGAGAATACAAAATGAATTTTATGGCTAAAGCTATGAGTACCTAAAAAGATAGCTCTTTAGGTTGATAAAGTGTTAGAACCCATATAAAAAGCCAAGAGCAGAGCGATGCCAATACCTGTAATGCCAGCACTGCAGAAGCAGAAGCAGAGGATGCCCTGAGGCTGCTGGTTAGCCAGCCCAGCAGAACCGGTGAGGCACAGACCAAAAAGAGATGTTGAGTAAAACAGCAAGGTAGACAGCAACTAGGGAATGATATCTGAGGTTGTCCTTTGGCATCCATACACAAAACCCAGATATTCAAACACAAACACACACACACACACACACACACACACACACAAACTCACTCACTCACTCACTCACGCCCCACACACACAGGAGAAAAGCTAACATCTGGTGTGTTGACTATAGTATAAATTTCAGAGAATTTTTATTTAAGATACAAAGTAAAAGTCAATCTGTGCAAATAACTTTCTTTACAAAGATAAAAGTAAAGTCAAATCTACGTGTATTCAACAGAAGCAGAGAGGTCAGCATCCCATATTGATGAAAGGAGAATAATGAGTTAATACCATGGTTAGAAATTTGCAGCAACATAATAAGAGCAAACATGTTTTCAATGTCCACAGAGTTATTTTCTTTGCTAATTAACTAGTGTTAAGTTGCTTAACTAATGTTAATTAAAAAGCAAATGTGGTAAGAGTAGATCAAGGTATCTACCCTCTTCCTGGGATTTAAAAAAAATCCCAGCTTATCATTGCATTAATGAATGAAGGCTTTGATCTTTTCAGCGTGCAATCAACTTAAGTAACAGATCAAGGGCCACCAGACATTCTATTGTTTCGGAGGACACAGGTTCAAGTTAAAAGCAAAGATGTCAAGAAAACAAAATGCAGATGACTGAGTATAGCAGCTAGATATCCATGTGCACAGTTTTTATTTAATTCTCATTGTGTTTTCTGGATATCTGTTAAAAATGCACTTCAAGAAATAATTTCTCCTGGAGAATAAAAAGCAGTCAGTACTACCTTCCTATGGCATGGTCTAAGAACAGGCTTTCACTCTTAGGCCCTTGGCTCATGCCAAAAAACTGTACTTTGGGCAATCTCAGGTGGATTTTGGTATAACTAATATGCTAATTACTTCAGAGTACAGAACAGACTTTGAAGATGAATAGTCCATCCCCCCATAGCTTACATTAAGATGCACCCAGGTCACCTGACTAGTCCTGCAAATAAAATAAATGATCTGACATAATAACTTCCTACTTGCAGCTTCCTCTTCCAACAATGATGTAGACTAACTGAGACTAGATCTATGCTCCCTATAAAATAACCAGTACACATTTTCACTTCTTTAAAGGAGCTTTAAAGTGTCTTGACATGAGTAAGGGAATCCAGGTAGAATTAGGTGCTCTCAGTGAGTTAAGGTGTAAGAAAACATAGGCAGCCAGAGTTCAGCAGAAGAGAGAAAGAGAACACTGTACTAATAAGAAATTCTAGTAGACCCAGCCACAGGACTGAGTATTCAACAGAGAACTGATCAATACCTGTGTTAGAGATCCCTCAAAGCCAAACAATTAAATCACATGAGAGGATTAAGAGGACCATGGCCTTGCATGTACATGAGATGAATATGATTGTCCCCACAAGCTAGTTGGGAAAAATCATTGTTTATGGTACCAAACTCAGTAAATTATTGACTTAGCAGTGAGAAACAATTATCTCAAAGCTGTCTTGCTTCAGATTCATCCACAGATCACAATAGCATGAACATAAAGGAAAAGACATTGAAGAATTTTCAGCTACCTTAGAAAGGGATGGAAACACTTTCATCACCCAAAAGGTAAACTGGCACATCTTTCTTCTAGTCAAATCTTTGCAGATCTTTAAAAAACAAGAAACATGCCCCATTAGAAACAAATAAAGATGATTCAGTAGTATTAGAATTAGTACACAAGGGGATGTAAACCATTATCATTGTGTTACATATGACCAGAACACTAAGTAGGTACATGGAAATTATTTAAAATTTTTTAAAACATTGAAATTCTAGAGATAGAAACTGCAATGTAGGATATGATCAGCAATAAGTTAAATATTTCAGAAGAAAATAATAGTGAAGTTGAATTTGTAAATATGTAAATAATACTAGCTAAATGAGAACACAGAAAAAGAACTTATAAAAGAAATCAAACACAACTTTCATAGACTCTGGATGAGTTCAGACTATAAAAGGGTCATGTTTCTGTTACCTTTCTTATCCTCAAATTACCAAAATTCATGTTTGAGAAGGAGAGATGAACAGACAGGACCTAGGTTTAAGTGTGTGTGTGTGTGTGTGTGTGTGTGTGTGTGTGTGTGTGTAGGAAAGGAGAAATGTGAAGAAAAGGAGGAGGCAGTAAAACAGAGGAAGTGGAATAGGTTTCATGAAAGCAGAAGAGCTACTGGTGGGAAGCCAGCAAATGGATAGGAGGAGGTCATTGGAAGGAAGAGTAGAAAATAAAATTTTAAAAAATGTGAGGAAATTCCTTAACAGTACCCATTACTTTGCATGATACATTAAAGCATTAATAAAAATAAGAAGTAAACTGGAGATACTTAAGAAAAGATTAAAAGATTCGGGTGTAATTCAAATGTGTGTTTCACAGAACACTACACACCTCCATGCATTGTGCACACAAGCACACTCAGAACAATACAAATAGAACATGCTGTACTTGCTGGTTCTTATGTCATCCTGACACAGTTACAGTCATCTGGGAAGAGGAAATCTTGACTGAGAAAGTATCTCCATACGATTGGCCTGTAAGCAAGTTTATAGGGTTTTGTTTTGTTTTGTTTTGTTTTGATAATTGATATGGGAGAGTGCAGCTCTCTCTGGCTGGTCCTGGAGGGTATAAGAGAGTATCAAGATGCATGATGCAAATGACACATTGATAAATAATAAGAAAGTAAAAGAAGAGAAAGACAAGAAGGGAAGGAAAGAAGGAGGGAGAGAGGAAGGGAGGGAGGGAGAGAGGAAGGGAGGAAGGGAGGGAGGGAGCAGGTTAAGAAAAACCCTGGGAAACAAGCCAGTGAGCAGTATTCCTCCATGGCCTCTCCATCAGTTCCTACCTCCAGGTTCCTGCCTTTGAGTTCTGCACTGATTTCCCCAGATGATAGATTATAAAAATATAAGATTAAAGAAATCCTTTCCTCTCCAAGCTGCTTTTGGTCATAGTGTTTATTATAACAATAGAAACCCAACTAAGATGTATGCCTAGAAAAGATTTACTGGTTAGAATTTTTTTTTTCCAAAGAACATCTCCTTTTACATAAGTTGCATGGACAGTGATCCTATTATGAAAAGAGAGACTGTAATTATACAACCAGACAACTATCTCCTTCTGAGTCCTGTATTTATTTACCACAAATCTGAATGTGGTTTATTTTTTATAAATCCCCTATGAAATCCATTCACCAAAATTTATTATTCCTGGGTAATGATGGATTTACCACAGTAGTTCATAGACAGATGTAGAGGACAGGTTAGAAAACAAAGCTCTCCCCATACCAAATGTGCTTCAGTAATGATCATTAGATAACTGAAGCCAGCCTGAATTTTCCTCCTGTGCCTTGCTACCTGTGGAGACCCATCTCTTCCACTCTAGCATACAGAGTCTCAGCTTGATCTTAAACTCCATTGTATATTCATTCTCATTGTTTAATAAAAACAAACAAAACAAACAAACAAACAAAAATGCCCTTCTATGAATAAGTACCTCTTTTTCCTTAGAAGACAATTTACTATTAAGTGAGCTTGCCCTGGAGAAGTTTTACTTCCTCCCTTAAATGCTGACATGAGTGTTTCTTCCCATAAAAATTAAGTCTTTTCTTGAGAGAGGCCTACTAAATAACATCTACTTCATCTCATTCTCTGTCATGGGAGTTACACAACCTAGAATGTTACTCATGTGAGTGCCCAATGGCATTGATGTGGAGGCTCCACATAGATCTTCCCCAGATCAACTGTCAGTCTTTAGTTGTAATTCTATTATTCATAGTCTGAAAATCTAATGAGAGAGGAAGTTGGTAATGGCAGCAAATGAGATTGAAATAAATGACAGACGATACAATGAGGTCATAAAAATCGTTTTTGCAATGGATATATACTAATTGAAAACCAGAAATCCTAAAATTAAGGGAAAATATGTAAATCTGAGAATCAAAATGTGCTTATAGGAGTTTTGTGAATAGCATAGTCTTCACTACCCCCTCCCAGTGTTAGTCTGCTTTCTTACCTCTGGGCTTGTTTCATCAAATCCTCACACCAGGAGATCACCCACACTGGGCACACCAAGCATGACAGGCCTAAACCTCAGACTCTGTATCTTTTAGGATCCTGATTAAGATAACTCATGGGATGAATTAAACTGCTTTTTGATACAAATTATAAAGTGAAAGAAGAAAATTTACAAGATTTATAATTCTTAAATAGATAATGCATTTCTGTTTTTTAAAGCACTTCTTCACTTTACTCATTATACATTTCTCACAAAATCCAATTAAGGACAAATTCACTTTATTAAATATTAGGTGGTTAGTACACAAAACTATCTCATATCTTTCATATTGAGAAAAAATCTTTCCTGTGACAGGGCAAACTCCTATCTAACACTAAACTGCATTTGCTGTGTCCAAGATCATTGCAGCTGGAAATTTATTCTCCAATCTGAAGAAAATCAGCCCCTATTAAGCTAGCTTTAAAAATGGTGAAAGCAATATTTGGATGGATAAGAATGTAAATGTAACTAAAAATTCAAAATAAAATGAAATTAACTGCCTAACAAAGACTTAATTTCTTCTTATTTTTATTACATTTTGGTTTCAAAGGAGGAAAGACTTCATTTAGTTGCATGATTGCATATCTCTATAAGATTCATTAAAGGGAATTTTAGCAAATCAAAATATTATAGTAACCCTGGATGTTTCTGTTCCAGAAAGAGGATTATTGCTTCTAAAACAAATCATTTAGATAATGACAACTATCGTTTGATTTCATCATTTGATTCTTTTATCAGACAGGGAATGTTTGTGTCATATGCAATATTGGAAATGTAGCCTCTTTGATCAAATTGAGTTTGGAGGTCTTGGTGTCAGAATCTACTTTGTATTTAGTCAAGTTATTCGTTCAATTATTTATTGACAATATTCACACAAGCATTAACTTAGCAAATTGATATTGTTAATCTCAGTCACTGAGGGAAAAACAATATCATTACTGTCAAATTACTTGACAGCATGGTGTCTGGTCAAATTAAGTAAGTTTACTATTTCATAATAAATCAAGTTAATGGCTTGCTTTGCAAATCCAAGTGTTAAAATTAATCTTGTTGATGATATAAAAACCATCATATGAGATCACTTGAAATGACATAGTTTATGACAAAAAATGCTAAGTTTTACCTAAATGTCTATATAGATAAGTATAGAGAGGAAATGAGGAGTCATTCAGGCTTTCTAAATCAACATTTTCAGACTGTATGTAATGTGTATGCATTTTGTGTATATGTGTATGTATAAGAGAGAGAGAAAGAGAGAGGAGAAAATGGAATAAAAATAAGTTAAAGCCACACTCACATGGTACTGTGCTCTGATGCAGTGATTGCATTTTTACTATACATTTAGCACTGAGAAAGCTGCTGGGGACTGAAATGATGAGCTTGATGTGGTGTCGAAGATTGCAGGGATTTTAATGGGCAGAGGCAAGACACTTTTGTATGCATAGTCTGACCATCATGATGAGTGATAGAACACATGGAGGAAGACTTCAGCGAAGTTCTCCTGAAGAAACAATGAAGCTGGGTCACCAGCACAATTGAGTTGTGAGCAGGGAACCGTGAATTTCTGAGAAGTGTTGGATTAGTGACTTTCTGGGATGACAAAGCTAAGGCAGACTGAAGCTTGTCTCCAAGCTCCATGGTAAATGTCATCAATTTAAATATAGAAAATGTACCACCCCTGTCCAGCAGATCTTGGGGAATTCTGTGGAAGAGGGAGAGGAAGGATTGTAGGAGCCATAAGGATCAAACACACCACAAGAAAACCCATATAATAAGCAAATCTAGGCTCATAGGGGCTCACAGAGACTGAACCAACAACCAGGGAGCCTGCATGGGACTGGCCTAGGCCTCTGTATTCATGTAATGGTTGAGTGCCTTGATCTTCCAGTGAGACTCCTAATATTGGGAGTGGGGACTGTCTCTGACTCTTTTGTCTGCTTTTGGAACCCTTTTCTTCTTACTGGGTTGCCTCATCCAGCCTTAATACAAGGGGTGGTGCTTAGTCTTACTGCACTTTGACATTCCATGATTGGTTGATAGCTATGGGAGGCCTGCCCTTTTCTGAAGATAAATGGAGAAGTGGATAGAGATGGGGGAGGGGGAGAGACTGGGATGAGAGAAGGGAGAAAGAGGAAACTGAAGTCAGGATGTAATAATATGAGGGAATAATACGTACATAAATAAAATTATGTGATAAAATAAAGCTGTGATTAAATATAAACAGATGGAAAGTGCTTTGAATGTGGTGGGGAAGAGACAGGAAATAAAGGCAAAGCTGGGGCTAGTTTGCAACCTTGATGGTTATTTTCTCTAGTCCCCACACCTATTTGCTGACGTGGGTCTACAACTGAAGAAGTTCTATAATCCCCACAACTTTGCTGACATAGGTCTGAAACTGAAAGAGTCCTATGGTCACCTCAGGTCCTCAGCCACAGTGTCTTCATTCATTTCTGAGTGCATGAAGGTCTTGGTCTGGTAAATTATTTGAGAAAAGTTTTAACTCTCCAATTAATTGTTGTTTTTATTTTGTAATCCATTTGGTTAAACACAAAAGCTCTAGGGTATTTTTAATTTCCTTAAAGATGTTAAAGGGTTCTCACCACCATTTTCTCATTTAGAGAAGCAAAGGTCACATGAATTTGCACTGCCAAATATGGCTATTTTATGAAAATTCTACCAAGTTTCTGTCTTAGGAAATTCTGTCATGTTAACATTCTCAAAAATATGTTTGTAAATACAATGGGTACAAGTTTAAGATTACCTAGAAAAATATAACAGTCAAAAGTGACTTTTTAATAAAGGGCCACACTAGAAGACACTATCAGAGCTGTCAACTGAGTGAGGAGATAATTCACAGAATGGGAGAAAATCTTTTCCAGCTATACATCTGATAAGAGGAATATTTTCTAAAATATACAAAAAAAGACCCTAAAAATTTAAATATCAAGAATCAAACAGTCAAGACTATACAAAGCTTAAGTCCCACTTGAGAGGAAGAAGGCAGGCCAATCTTTGTGAGTTTTCAGCCAGCCTGGTCAACAAATCAAGTTCCACTAGACATGGCTACCTAGTGAAACCACCCAATTTAAAAACTGAGCTTTCGAACTGAGCAGAAAGTTCTCAAAAGCAGAAATACAAATTGTTAGTAAATAATTCAAAAAGTGTTCAACATCCTTATCCATCAGGGAAATGCAGATTAAAACCACTTTAAGATTCCACCCCACCTTAGTCAAAAATGCCAACTTCTGTAATACAAAGGACAGCAAATGCTAGTGTGGATGTGGGGACAAGGGAACTCTTGTACACTGTTGGTGGGAGTATAAACTAGTGTGACCACCATGCCAGTTCATCTGGAAATACTTAAAATGCTAGGAACATAACTGTCACATTATCCAGCTTACTATTCCTAGGCATAGACCCAAAGGACTTTATAACTGTCTACAAAAAATCATATAAAATTAAGTATTACTGAGTTGTAAAGAAAAATCTACATGTAGATTCATGGAAGTAGAAATTATACTTAAGTTGTCACTCAGACCCCCAAAGACAAATATTGCAAGTTTTATTTATATGTGGGTCCTAGCTCCAATTTTTTTGTTTTGTGTATAAATATTGAATGTGTATGGAAGCCAGGAAATTAGGAAGAGGTCATTGTAAAAAGGGATGCTTTTATGTAATGGAATAGTAACATAAAAGTAGAGAGGAGAAAAATGAGAGCAGAAGAATTCAAGCAGGTAGTGTAGTAAGGGAGATAGATAGGGAGTGACGTAGTAGGTAAAGCACTGATCACAATGATATGTGGGTGAAAAAGATACATGGGAACCAATGCTCATGGAAGAAGTAAAGTAAAAATACAATAAGAGGAGGTAGAAGAAATCATTGTATAGGAGAGATATTGAATGTTAAAAGTTTAAGCCAGGATAGGGGCAGGAGAATGTACGAAAGAAGAGGGTAAGGGGTGGACTAGTCAAAGTGAAAGATTATGAAGAATTCTTATGAAAGCCCACTGTTTTATGACTAATTAAAATATAATTTAAATAAAGGAATTTGAACAGAAGTATCATAACAAGTGAACAATGCTACTTCCAGAAGACATGGGCTGTTAAATGAAAATCCAAGGGATATCTCTCAAGGAGCACCTAAAACAATTGGTTAAGCTAATGTTACTGCAATTGATTAAGCACCATAAATAGATGAGAAGACCATGTTGGTTGCAGGACACATAAACATCAATCTTGAACTGACAAGGAAACTCCATGCTGGCTAGTTTCCACAGTCAGGTAGGTGCTATGCAAGCTTCCAGTACAAAAAAATACATTAATGACCTTATGCAGTGCAGAGACCCTGTAGACTACAATACAAAATGTGTCCCCTAGTGCAATAGTGGGAAGATTGTTTATGGGATAGCCAATTGTTCTCTTGATTATATTTGAGGCCTGCTCCACAGGAGAAAAACCATGCTACATACTGCAAACACACCAAGCAAAAACAATAACAACAACAAAAATAACACAAAACAAAATGATAATGGAAATGAAAACAAAAACATGGAGCTCATAGGCTCTGGGGGAGAACTTGCTGATGCCACGTACTCTAAACATTGCTGTTGACAAACCATCTTCTAGATATTAATGTTTATATCCACAGATTTGTGATGCTCTTAATCTTGGGTAGAGAGGCTTCTTACTGCAGTAGATAACCATTAATAGAGAGACGTTTAACTATTAAAGTGAGTGTAAGGGCTTAGCTCAATATTAGTCATCTATGACAGTATCACTCTTTTCCTCAAGGCCCCAGAACACACCATGGAAGAATACATGGCCCAAAGCATGGAGAAGAGCATGGTGAAATAGTGTCTTCTGGACCTGACTTGGCTGTTGCCTCATTTGAACTCCCACCAGCTGTGATTACCTGCTCCATACCCTGCACAAGATAAAGTTAACTAAAAATTCCAGTGTATATGGAAGAGGGGCTCCATGAGGCTTACCCCTAGCTGAAGAGCTATTGATAGTTGCTGGCTGATGGGAGAAAGCCAGTTTTCTTTTGGAGTTGGCTACCAGTAAGGTGCCCAGGCCCCAGTGAATGTGCCCATACCTATTTATGTAGGGGAAGCACTATTGAATTCAATGGGTTGAAAGTAAACAAACAAATAAACAAGAATATTGAGTTAGGAGGGAAATGAGTTAGAGGAGTCCTGGGCATAGTTGGGGGGGGGTGTGTGTTTGGAAGTAGAGAAACAATATGGTATAGCTATATTCTGTTTATTATTTTATTGTATGATATAACACACTTATGAAATTTTCAAAGGATAAATAAAAACATTTTAAAATAGGAAAAACATAAAACAAATAATAGATGCTGATGTAGATATAGGAATGAAGGAACCCATATATCCTCCTTTTAAGAAAGTTAATTAAATCAGCTTCTATGGAAATTATTATAGAGGTTTCCCAAATAAAAAGCCAAAAACATGTGTAAAGCAGCTATATCACTCTGGATGTCAACGAGTAAATCCTAGAAACTGGCACATTCATGTTTATTGCAGCACTATTCATAATAGTCCAATGTGGAGCCACTCTAATTCAACAATATGTGAACAGAAAGAGAAAGTGTGTGTGTGTGTGTGTGTGTGTGTGTGTGTGTGTGTGTGTGTGTATGCACATACGTAATTATACATGGACACAAAATGGAGTTTTTTCAATTCTAAAGAATAAAAGTATGTTCTCTGGGGGAAAATGGATACAGAAAGCAAGTACCACATTAAAACAAAATAAATCATACTCTAAAAAGTTTTTTTAAAAATATCATACCTAAAATTCCAAATGTCTATCTGTGTATGACTGTATACCAGTGTTGCAAATTTAACATATTGTTTTCAGGGTGACAGTATATTCAGGTGAAATATTTATCTTTTCTTAACTAATATTATTATCTTTCAACTCTTTATCATATGAACTCTTCAAGCTTCCATGCAAAACACCTATGACACCCAAAAGAAAAAGGAAAGAAAAATTCTTTATCTTAGTGTAAACTCTTTGACAGAAAAAGCTTTGAGAAGGGAGTTGACTTTGTGCATTCTCTTCCCTAACACTGACCTAAGGATAGTGAGTGCATGTATAACAGGTGTGTGTCTGAGTGCTGCAGTCACAGAACTCCAGTGCATAGCTCAGAATGAAACTTTCAGGGTCCTTACAACTTGTGGAATATCACAAACAATGCAACTAAAAGAAAATAGTGAAACAGTGAGACAGACACTGCTCAGCCACTAAACTGACAGAAGTCCTCAATACTGGCAATGCCTAGCCTGGAAAAGACTGAGAACAGAGGAAAGCTGTCCCAGTTCTTGGCCATGTTGGAAGATGATTTGGCAATTTCTCACAAACTAAACAATAACCAGGCAGTTGTGCCCCTTTATATTGACTTGATATTGTGGTTGGAAATTTTTATATTCATGTAAAAGTCAGAACTCAAGCACCAATGGCAGCTTGATTCATAATTCCAAATTTTGGTGGTCCCAGCAGCACACATTGTGATCCCAGCACTTAGGAGGTAGAGACAGACAAATTACATGTACAGGCCAGCAGATTTATGGAAAATCTGTCCTTTCACAAGGAAACATACTGTCTATACTTGGGGTGTGATCAAAATGTTCCCTAGGAAGTGAGTGAATTATAATGTCCATGGTACCAAGCTATGAAATTTCAGAGAGAGGATAAATGTATACTGCTAAATAAAAGAAGCTACAAGAAAAGATTATAGACTGTGCTATTTCCACCCTGTGACATTCTGGAAAATATAAAGCTATGAATATAGAAAACTGTAGTCACGGTTGCCAAGAGCTTGCCTGTAGGAAGAAAAAGAGAAATAGGCAAAAAGTGGGCATGGACCTAGACTGTAAGATATTCTAATGGTAGCTACATGGTATTATGCATTTGTTAAACTTCATAGGCTGGAGAAGGGACAAATTCATTGTTTTCTTCTTATTGAATTATTGAATTATTTGTTTATACTGGATCTTAACTCCTTGTCAGTGTATAGTTTACAAAATACTTCATCTTATGTTAATGAAGCCAATTTTGTGACGTTTTCTCACAATGAAAACATGAGAAAAAGAACCTTGTCTCTTGTATTATCAATAACAGTATTTCACTCATATTAATACTGCCTTCTATTTCATTCAGTGAGCAGTTAATGCTAGACATAGAAATAGTATGTTGACGAAGAAGGTGCATAGTTAGAGAGAGATACATGTTATGGATACTGTGGTGGCTTGGATGAGAATGACCCCAATAAGCTCATGAATGCTTAGTCACCAGAGTGAAACTGTTTTGGAATGATTATGAGGTATGTTCTTGTTGGATTAGGCATGTGTGTGTGGCCTTACTAGAGGAAGTGTGTCATTGAAGGTAGGCTCTGAAGTTCCAAAAGCCAATGCCTCTCTCTCTCTCTCTCTCTCTCTCTCTCTCTCTCTCTCTCTCTCTCTTTCATCTCTATCATCTCTCTGCCTGCTGACTGCAGATTAGGATATAATGCCCTCAGCTACTGCTCCAGTGTCATGCCTGTCTACAACCTCCCATGAAGATTATGGACTAATCCTCTAAAACTGTAAGCAAGCCAATTAAATATTTTTATTTATAGGTGTTGCTTTGGTCATGATATCTCTTCATAGCAATAGAAAAGTAACTAAGACAAATGTGTACATGGATAATAGACAGTAGAATTAATAAGCAGTCAATATTCACAAGATACCTATGAGTATGGTTATTAGAATAAAATTAAATATCGTGGAAAGTGCAGAAACTTGCTAAGGTTACATAGTCCATGATTATGGCCAGGATTCTAACTCTATGTTGAAAAAGTTCACATGGCTTTTTCTGCTAAAGGGGAGAGGAAGACAGACTTTCTATTGCCCAAGGTAGTCTTGAGGTTTTGAACTTGAGAGTCTCCATCCTCATTCTCTAGGGAATTTGAATTGTGGGCAAGCATCACTGCACCTGGACAAACCATATGCTGTCTATACCAACATCTGTGGAGATTTTTTTACTTTTAACCAAGACACAGGCAAAGGGAGTAGGTAACAGAAAATAAACGTATGTCTTCACTTCTCTGGTTTAAGATGCCATAGAGATTGCTAAACAAGTATGTAATGGCATTCATAGATGTGGGAGCCTTGTGAGTACATTAAGGCATGCTGGAGATTTACCTAGGAGTGAGGAGTTAGGACTGGGAAATGAGCTTTGAGATAGTTAAAGAGAATAAAAGCACAGGGAATTAGATGTTCAGACTGAACTTCTGTTGAGGCCAAGAATGGATGCTGAGTCATGATAAATGTAACAAGAGCTTCTTGGTACCTAGCCTCAGCATCTGCAATGATTAGAGGATCAGAGGTACAGGCCATGATAGGAAGCAGGAATAGAAAGGTTGGTAGGTAAGCATTTATGTATGGTATAAATGTCCTTAGATCATTGAATCTCTCTTGTAAGCTTGCAAACATGGTGTATATGGTTTTAAGTTTCTTGGTTGTCAGAAATTTGAGAAGGAGATGGTACATGCAGGGAGTGGGTGAAGGTTGGGCCAAGGCTTACTCTCCTTCAGGGTCCAAGCAGCCTTCAGAACAGTTTTCCAGTCCTGGATGTCAGTGATGTCACTGTCCAGAAATCTTGTGTTTGGGGATCTATGATTTCTGTCTGTGCTGTTTTAGACACAGGACATTCATAGGGACAGTGGGACAGAAAGGAAAGAAATAATGCCTGCTTTCATTTCAGTGTTTCAGGTACATTTCCAGTGACTTGGAGAAAGATGCTAGCAACAGAAGCTGACAGAGCTGATTTTAAAAGAAGCATTAGAAGCCTAAGAACAATAGGTTTGTTGCCTAGAAATCAGGGAACAGCATTCAACTGAGAACAGGGAAAAGGGTGTTTTCCTCACTCTGGCAAAGATCCAGACATGGATCTGGTTTTATAACTATGTTTCTCCCATCAGCATTTTAATCATGGCAGCCATCACAGTACAAAGCTCCTTCAACGTGTCACAGGAAGACAGTTAAGTCACATGAAGCAGCACAGGAGTAATGGGTAAGTAGGCAACATGCAGAGGCTGTCTCTGCTTCTATCTGAACATGTGATTGGCTCCAGTTTCATACTCTTATGCCTGGCAGAAAATGGGGATGTGTTGGGTGAATGGTGGATTTATATGGCATACAAGTGATAGCAGGAACCTTGATCTGTCTGTGGATTTGAGACCGACCACACTGTAGTACATGCTAAGGAAGTTCTAAAGTGTTTTTATTACAGGGGATACTAAAATAGGATGCATGTACATTGGAAAATTCCCATGTAAGACTTCATTTGGATATCCAGACAGATCCAGATCTCTTCCTTCATCTATACCCATTTCATACCACTATTAGAGGACACTCAGACTTTTATGGTATAGCTTCTCTATCATTCAGAAAAACTTTCTTGAATAAAAGGAAACAAGTAAGAAGGACTCAAAAACTGATGGGGGCTTGTCAAAAATACTCAAAACCATCTTGAAGGAGCTATTGAGCAAATACAGAGAAATATAAAAACCATATAAATAAGGAAGCAAATGAAAATCTCTTGAAATTATCCAGCAGTAATATACTGTTATAAATAAATATGAAAATGTTCTTTCATATAGTTGAACTGCCAACTAATAAGTTGATATGAAAGATGGGAATTAGGGAATTGGGATTTTGTAAACAATATCTTTAAAAAAATTTCAGCCAAGAATTATCAGTGGATTCTTAAGCTAATGGACAAAAGCTTGAAAGACAAGGTTCTTTAAAATGTGTAAAATTGTGCCTCTGAAACAATTAATAATTACTAAGGGAAATTAATTACTCTAAAGTGGAGAAATGTAGCTAGTATTCTAGCACCAAGGAGCATGGCTGATTCTAGAAAGAGATAAATGCACTTTTCAAGAAGTTTATGGGACAGTAGTGTACAAAACAGCACATTGCCAGGACTCCAGAATGTTGGTACAGGAACTTGACTACAGTGGCTGCTTTGCTTTGAGCACAGTGCTCTCCACCTTACAGTGGGGACAAACAGCAACATCACTGGGAAGAAGGCATGAGAGCAATAAGTCCAGTGCCTGCACATGAGTATCCACTATTACTTCATTATGGCAAACATCTCTTCATGTGCTTTCTTAGAATTAAGACAATTAGAGACCAGCCCCCAGCTTCCATCTGCCCAGAACTCCCATCTGGACCAGAGGTGAGTGAGTGCCAGGGTTATAGTCAGAGAAGCAACTGCCCCTGGGTCCCACTACTGGACACAGGTCACTCCAGGAGGACCTAACCAACTTGGCCACAGTTTCTTGGCAATCAGGGGGCCCTGTGGGCCCTGCAGGAAGGCTCCCCTTTTCCAAGACTGCAGGCAGACACTGCAGTCTCCACACCCTGTCCCAACACCCATTTGCCGGAGACCCCAGCCACTTCCTGAGACTCAGAGACCAACCCCCAGCTCCCATCTGGACCAGAGGTGAGTGCCTGGTGTTATAGCCAGAGAGGCAATTGCACTTGGGTCCCACGGCTGGACACAGGCCACTCTGGGAGGACCTGACCAAATTGGCCCCAGTTTCCTGCCAATCAGCAGGCCCTGTGGGAAGGCTCCCCTTTTCCAAGACTGCAGGCAGACACTGCAGTCTCGACACCCTGCCGACACACCCATCTGCTGGAGACTCCATCCAAATCCTGAGACTCAGAGACCAGACCCAAGCTTCCATCCTGCCCTGGAACTACCATCTGGACCAGAGACCAGAGGAACTCACATCTGGACAAGAGGAACCCCCATTTGGACAAAATAAGGAGACATCAGGGACTTCCCGAGATTCAGAGTCCAGCCCCCCAGCTACTATCTCCTATCTGGACAGCACTCTCATCTGGACCAGCACTCCCATCTGGCCCAGAGCTTCCATCTGGACCAGAGAAAGGCTCCCTAAATCTGTCAGCTCTCTCTGGACCAAGTATACTGATAAGATCAAGAACGAACCCAAGAGAGATGGGCAGACATCAAGGCAGAAGTACATACAACAAAATAAAGAGCAATACAGCATCACCAGAACCTAGCCCTTCTCCAACAGGTAGAACTGAACATCTCAGAATGGAAGAAGAAGTAGAAGTAGAAGAAGAAGAAGAAGAAGAAGAAGAAGAAGAAGAAGAAGAAGAAGAAGAAGAAGAAGAAGAAGAAACCTTATAAGTAACATCATGAAGAGGTTATATAGAAGAAATCAAAAATAAAGTAGAGGAACAGACAAACAAAAAAACAGGAAGAATGCTATGAAAAACTAGAGGAAAGGACAATTAAAGCAAAAGAAAACAATAAATCCTTGAATGAAAATCATGAAAAAGCAAGGGAGACAATCTAAGATCTGAAGAGGGAAATAGAAAAAAATGAAGAAGACACTAGCAGAAGGAATGTTGGAAATAGAAAATCTGAGTAAACAAACAGGAACTTCATAGGCAAGTATAGCCAACATAATGCAAGAGATGGAAGAGAGGATCTCTGGAGTTGAAGATACAGTAGAAGAAATAGATTCATCAGTCAAAGAAAACACTAAAACCAACAAAGTCATGACCCAAAATGTCCAAGAAATTTGGGACACCATGAAAAGAGACCAAACCTACAAATGATAGGGGTAGAGGAAGGAGAAGAATACCAACTCAAAGGAACAGAAAATATATTTAACAAGATCATAGAAGAAAACTTTCCCAACTTAAAGAAGGAAATGCCTATGAAGATACAAGAAGCCTATAGAACACAAAACAGACTGGACCCCCCAAAAAAGTCCCCTCGCCACATAATAATTAAACAACTAAACGTACAGAATAAAGAAAGAATATTAAGGGCAGCAAAGGAAAAAGGCCAAGTGACATATAAAGGCAAACCCATCAGAATAACACCCAATTTCTTGATGGAGACTTTGAAAGCCAGAAGGACCTGGACAGATATAATGCAGACACTAAGAGACCATGGATGCCAGCCTAGACTAATATACCCAGCAAAACTTTCAATCATCATAGATGGAGTGAACAAGACCTTCCAAGACAAAACCAGATTTAAACAATACTTATCCACAAACGCAGCCCTACAGAAAGCACTGGAAGAAAAATTCCAACCTAAGGAAGGCAGATACACCCATGAAAACACAGGCAATAGATAACACCACAGCAGTAAACCCCAAAGAAGAGAAGTACACACACACTACCACCAAAAAATAAAAATAACAACAGGAACGAAAAATCACTGGTCATTAATATCCCTTAATATCAATGGACTTAATTCACCTATAAAAAGACAAAGACTAACAGAATGGACACGAAAACAGGACCCATCTTTCTGCTGCATACAAGAGACACACCACAAATTCAAAGACAGACAACTCCTAAGAATAAAAGGCTGGGAAAAGACTTTCCAATCAAATGGTCTTAAGAAGCAAGCTGGTGTAGCCATCCTAATATCCAGCAAAATAGACTTCAAACTAAAATCAATCAAAAGAGATGATGAAGGACATTACATACTCATCCCAGGAAAGATCCACCAAGATGAAGTCTCAATTCTGAACATTTATGCCCCAAACACAAGGGCACCCACATATGTAAAAGAAACAATACTAAAGCTTAAATCACATATAAAACCCCACACATTAATAGTGGGAGACTTCAACACCCCACTTTCACCTCTGGACAGATTGGCCAAAGTGAAACTTAACAGAGACATAATGATCTTAACTGATGTTATGGCTCAAATGGACTTAATCGATATCTACAGAACATTTCACCCAAACACAAAAGAATACACCTTCTTCTCAGCACCCCATGGAACCTTCTCTAAAATCAACCACATACTTGGCCACAAAACAAATTTCAACAGATACAAAACAATTGGAATAACCCCCTGTGTTCTATCAGACCACCATGGTTTAAAGTTAGATTTCAAAAACAGAAAAAAAACTACAGAAATCCTACAATCTCTTGGAAACTGAAAAATGCTCAACTGAATCACCAATGGATTAAGGAAGAAATAAAGAAAGAAATTAAAGACTTCCCAGACATCAATGAAAATGAATACACCACATACCCAAATTTATGGGATACTATGAAAGCAGTGCTAAGATAGAAATTCATAGCACTGAATGCCCACATAAAGAAGCTGGAGAAATGCTAGTGACTTGACAGCACACCTGAAAGCTCTTGAACAGGAAGATGCAGAGTCTCCCAGGAGGAACAGATGCCAGGAAATTATCAAATTGAGAGCTGAAATCAATAAAATAGAAACAAGGAGAACAATTCAAAAGGATTAATGAAACAAAGAGTTGGTTCTTTGAGAAGATCAACAAGATAGACAAGCCCTTATCCAAACTAACCAAAAGACAGAGAGAGAGCATCCAAATTAAGAAAATCAGAAATGAAAAGGGGGATGTAACAACAGACAATGAGGAAATCCAGAGAATCATCAGGTCATACTTCAAAAACCTCTACTCCACAAAATTGGAAAATCTAAAAGAAATGCATATTTTTCTGGATAGGTACCACATACCCAAGTTAAATCAAGAACAGATAAACCATTTAAAGCGTCCAATAAATGCTAAGGAAATAGAATCAGTCATTAAAAGTCTCCCAAACAAAATAAAAGCCCTGGACCAGATGGTTTCACTGCAGAATTCTACCAGATCTTCAAAGAAGACTGAATACCAATACTCTTTAAATTGTTCCATACAATAGAAGCAGAAGGTATATTACCAAACTCCTTCTATGAGGCTACAATTGCCCTGATTTCTAAATCAAACAAAGATGCAACAAAGAAAGAGAACTACAGACTGATCTCCCTCATGAACATTGATGCAAAAATACTCAATAAAATTCTGGCAAACAGACTCTAAGAACACATCAAAACAATTATCCACCATGATTAAGTAGGCTTCATCCCAGGGATGCAAGTGTGGTTCAACATACGAAAGTCTGTCAATGTAATACACCATATAAACAAACTCAAAGAAAAAAAACCATGATCATCTCACTAGATGCAGAAAAGGCATTTGACAAAATCCAACACCCCTTCATGATAAAAGTCTTGGAGCGATCAGGAATACAGGGAACATACCTAAACATAATAAAGGCAATCTACAGCAAGCCAACAGCCAACATCAAATTAAATGGGGAGAAACTCAAAGCATTACCACTAAACTCAGGAACAAGGCAAGGCTGTTCCCTCTCCCCATACTTATTCAATATAGTACTTGAAGTTCTAACCAGAACTATAAGACAACATAAAGAGATTAAAGGGATGCAAATTGGAAAGGAAGAAGTCAAGCTCTCCCTATTTGCAGATGACATGATAATATACATGAGTGACCCCAAAAATTCAACCAAGGAACTGATACAGCTAATAAAAACCTTCAGCAACATTGCAGGATACAAGATCAACTCAAAAAAATCAGTAGCCCTTCTATACACATTAGACAAACAGGCTGAGAAGGAAATCAGAGATACATCACCATTTACAATAGCCACAAATGATATAAAATACCTTGGGGTTACTCTAACTAAGCATGTGAAGGACCTATATGACAAGACCTTTAAGTCCCTGAGTAAAGAAATTGAAGATGTCAGAAAATGGAAAGATCTCCCATGCTCATGGATAGGCAGGATTAACATAGTAAAAATGGCGATCTTACCAAAAGCAATCTACAGATTCAACGCAATCCCCATCAAATTACCAACACAATTCTTCACAGATTTGGAAAGAATAATACTCAACTTCATATGGAAAAACAAAAAACCCAGGATAGCCAAAAGGATCCTGTATAATACAACAACCTCGGGAGGCATCACAATCCCTGGCCTCAAGCTCTACTTTAGTTCTACCATAATAAAAACAGCTTGGTACTGGCAAAAAACTGACATGTGGACCAATGGAATCTAATTGAAGACCCTGACATTAACCCACACACCTATGAACATATAATTTTTGAAAAGAAGCCAAAAATGTACAATGGAATAAAGAAAGCATCTTCAAAAAATGTTGCTGGCATAACTGGATGTCAATGTGTAGAAGGCTGCAAATAGATCCATATCTGTCACCATGCACAAAACTTAAGTCCAAGTGGACCAAAGAACTCAACATAAATCCAGTTACTCGGAACCTTATAGAAGAGAAAGTAGGAAGTACTCTTGAACCCATTGGCACTGGAGATCACTTTCTAAATATAACACCAGTAGCACAGACACTGAGAGAAACTATCAATCAATTGGACCTGTTGAAACTGAGAAGCTTTTGTAGAGCAAAGGACAAAGACAACAACACAAAGCAACAGCCTACAGAATGGGAAAAGGTCTTCACCAACCCCACATCTGACAGAGGGCTGATATCCAGAATATATAAAGAACTCAAGAAATTAGACACCAAAATTCCCAACAGTCCAATTAAGAAATGGGCTATAGAACTAAACACAGAATTCTTAACAGAAGAAGTTCAAATGGCTGAAAGACATTTAAGGAACTGCTCAACATCCCTAATTACCCAGGAAATGCAAATCAAAATGACTCTGAGATACCACCGTACACCTGTCAAAATGGCTAACATCAAAAGCACAGAAGACAGCTTATGCAGGAGAGGATGTGGAGCAAGGGGAACTCTCCTCCACTGCTGGTGGGAATGCAAGCTTGCACAGCCACTTTGGAAATCAATATGGCACTTCCTTAGAAAATTGGGAATCCATCTCCCACAAGACCCAGCTATAGCACTCTTGGGCATATACCCAAGGAATGCACAATCATACCACAAGGGCATTTGCTCAGCTATGTTCGTATCAGCATTATTTGTAATAGCCCGAACCTGGAAACAACCTAGATGCCCTTCAACTGAAGAATGGATAAAGAAAATATGGTACATATACACAATGGAGTACTACTCAGCAGAGAAAAACAATGACATCATGAGGTTTGCAGGCAAATGGATGGATCTAGAAAAAACTCATCCTGAATGAGGTAACCCAGACTCAGAAGGACAAACACAGTATGTACTCACTCATAGGAGGATACTAGATGTAAAACAAAGATGACTGGTCTGCTACACAACTCCAGGGAGGCTACCTAGAGAACAGGACCCTAGGAAAGAGTCAAGTATCGCCCAATGACAGAGAAATGGATGAGATCTACCTGAACAACCTGGACGACAGTGGGAGTAATGAAGGGCAAGATTTGAGGGAAAGAAAGCTTATGGGAGCAGGATATCCCAGATGGATCAAGAACAGAAAGGGAGAATGAGGAATAACAGACCATGATAAATGAAGACTACATGAGAACAGGAATAGGCAGAGTGCTGGAGAGGTCCCCAGAAATCCACAATGATATATCCTCTGTAATCTGCTGGCAGTGGTCGAGAGAAAGCCTGATCTGACCTAATCTGGTGATCAGATGGCCAAACACCCTAACAGTCATCTTGGAACTCTCATCCAATAACTGATGGAGGTGGATGCAGAGATCCTCAACCGGGCCCCAGGTGAAGCTCCAGGTGTCCAGCTGTCGAGAAAGAGGAGGGTCTGCAAGAGTGTGAATTGTTGAATCCAAGATTGGAAAAAGCACAGGGACAAATAGCCAAACTAATGGAAGCACATGAATTGTGAACCAGAGGCTGTGGAGCCCCCACCTGGATCAGGCCCTCTGGATAAGTGAGACCATTGAGTGCTTTGACATGTTTGGCAGGTACCCAGTCTGTGGGACCAGGATCTGTCCTTGGTGCATGAGCTGGCTGTTTGAAAACTTGGGATTACACAGGGACACTTTGCTCAGTCTAGAAGGTGGTGACAGGACCTGCCTGTACTGAATCCACCAGGTTTGAGTTAAACCCCAGGGATGCCTTGAACCTGGAGGACATGGGAGTGGAGGGGAGTGGCTCAGGGGAGGGTGGGGGTGGGAGAGGGAGTGGGGAGGACAGGGGAACCCATGGCTGATGTATAAAATTTAAAACACATAATAATAATGAAAAAATATTAATAACAAAACAAAAAAATGAATTAAGACAATTAGAGAAGGCAATGTTTTTTAAAGAAGAGGGCTATTGGAGAAAACACTATGAAAAAGTGGTGGTGTGTTGGGAAAACTTACAGCACACACAGCTGAGCATACAACACAGAGTGGGACCTGATAACACAAAAGTCCAGTCCTTACCAATAGTCCAAGGGACACACTTAATTTGGCATTTCTGGCTTCTAAAAGGCCACATGGAGATACTGAAGAAATGGCACAATAATAACAGGAAACTTCCTTCCTATTTATTGAGCACACTAAACAAGACTGGAAGTTTGTCTTATCTCACATACATTAGCTTCTTATGAAAGCATATTGAGGTGACTATTACTGACCTACTTATCAGAAGGAATAGCAGGACTTTCAGTTGTATCAATAAGATTTGATAACCTTTACTCACAGTCACTGTGATATGTTACCACTATGGCCTGTGAACAATCAGAGGAGACTCATGGAAGTTCCATGTAGCAAGAGAGAGACTTGAATATCTAAGAAGATCAACCAGAAAGCAGGACTCTCCAGGATTCTGTGGTGAGGATGGAGCACAGAAATCCAGCCCTGGTAAGATACAGAGCAGTAGAAACTGAGGACAGTGATTAAATCAGAATCTGTGCAGAGGGCATGAGGGATAGCTGATCACCACACACGCAAGACTGGCAAGTCTGGAAGTTCAGCTCCAGCAAGGACAGAACATCTATATACTTTGTTTTACAACTGTATTCCAGAATCCTAAGGTCGAATATGAGAACAGTTCTGTCTAGAGTCTTGGTTGTGAAATTTTCTTCCTCACTTGCATTTCCCAGACTTATTTCATTTACCTGGACATTGTATGTGATAACACCTATTTAACACTGATTGTAAATGTTAAGGATAATTGTGTGTAAGGACTCATTCAGTGGCTGGCTTAAGTTAATAATGAATGGCCCTTAGTGATAGAGATAGTAGGAAATGAAAAACAGGTTCCAGTTGCAGTACTGCTGACCATAAGATGAAGATAAATATTTATTGACAAATGGTCCTGACAATACAGTATAAGATGAAGGGGTGGGGGTTCATGACTTAGTTACCAACCAGGGATAATAAGGCTGAACCTCAGATTTCACTTCCATAATGGATTATTTGTTGTTGGTACATTCCTACTAATACCAGAAATGCAGTTCATTTCAGGAAATCAACTTTCTTCTATGTTAATTTTTGTACTTTTAAGTAAAACTGATCATGCTTTTCTCATGGAAATAGACTGAGACCTGGCTCCTATGCAATCAGAATGTAGTACACCCTTGAAGACAATAAATACTTTGACAGGCATGTGACTATGCCAGAGTCCACTGCATGCAGAGGAGCTTTTGATAAGTCCTCTGGGTCAGAGTTTATCTTCATTTTATATTGGAGAATGAAGAATGGGAGTTGTTACTAAGAGGAATGTCATTAATAATAAAAAATGGAATTTAGAGGTAAAAGTATGTATAGCAAGCAATGTGTAGTGCAGTTTATAGTGAATACATGATTTCAGCCATTTTTATTGTTAACAATGAGAATAAGCTCTAGCTGATTGAAGCAGTGAAATATATGAGTTGTTGAGGATTGGTTCTCTGACAGGGAAGCACCAATCATGAAATTTAGAAAATAGCAAGTTATTTAGTTGAAGATCGTAGAAAGTTTTCTCTGGTCCTATTCTGTCCTTTGATTCCTGCAGCCATTTATAAAATAATCACTCAGAGGCTTAATATTATTTCCAAACTGTATGGCCTACAGCAAGCCTCTTGCTAGCTAGCTCTTATATCTTAAATTAACTCATTTCTATTAATCTATGTTTTGCCCTGTGTTCCATGGTTTACCACCTGCTGGCATGTTGATCCTTGGAGAGCAGACTGGCATCTCTCCAGACTCTGCTTTTCTCTTTCTTGTCTTTCTCCTTGGATTTCCTGACTGTCTCTAAGCTGCTTTGCCATAGGATGAAGCAACTTATTTATTAACCAATGGGAACAACATAGAAAGACATCCCCCAGCAGAAAATCACAGAAAGAACACATTTGCCTGGAGAAATTCATCTACCTACAATCCCACCAGGAACATTCTAAAAAGGCAAGAAGGTAAACACAGTGGAACAGCAAAATCTTATGAGGTAAAAACAAACAAAAATCTGAAACAACAACAAGAAGCCAAGAATAATGACAGCTACTGCATCTGGGATCCAGATGCTTACAGAACTTACAGGCTGAAGTAAAGCTCAATTGTGAGCCAGCAGAGGTGAGACCAGGATGCAAAACAGTTCATGCTATAGAACTTCTATGTGTTAATCTACAGACAAAATCATTTCCTGAACACATGGGTAAAGTGAAAAGGGGAGCTAGGGGGAGTGAGCCTGAGGTCTCTCCAAACAGGCAGGCAATCTATCCCAGAGAAGCTAGAAAATTTCTTTTCCACAGAGGGCAACTTATAAAGTTTCTGCCTTGAGGGACATCAGAGACAGTTGGGGAAGAGAAAAAGCAAGATTAAGACTAAAAATTTATAAACTGAATACTGAGACATCCACTGGGACCCAAAATATTAGCAGTCAATCACAGAACTTCTAGGCAGGGAAATGAAAGATGTTTCCTCTGGGAACATTATTAGATCTCCTCTTAGAAATGAGATCTAAACCTGCTGAAGTCTGTACTTCTCAATGCTATAGCTTGTGAAGACCAGAGCTAATGAAGTGCACATGCCCACAGGACTGTCTCCCTCAGCTGGCAAGAGGAACGGACAGATGATCCACCACACATGGGAAAAAATGCCAACATAAAAGGAAACACTGAAAGAAATCTTTAAAAAGGCAAAAATTAACACTTTATATAAAATACACACTTTCAACAAAGAAAATACAACTTGAGATAAAAATAAAAAAAATTAGTTCTCAGGAATATAAGTACAGCAGATGTTCAAAAATTGAACTGGGGCAGAGAGGAAGGACAGCAGAAGTACTGAAGGCAGGTTACATCTACAAATTCCCATCTGGACAAGAGGAGCTCCCATCTGGACAAAATAAGGAGACATCAGGGACTTCCCAAGATTCAGAGTCCAGCCCCACAGCTCCTATCCAGCCAGCACTCTCATCTGGACCAGAACTCCCATCTGGCCCAGAGCTTCCATCTGGACAAGAGAGAGGCTCCCTAAATCTGTCAGCTCTCTCTGGACCAAGTACACTGATAAGACCAAGAATGAACCCAAGAGGAGATGGGCAGACATCAAGGCAGAAGTACATACAACAAAATAAAGAGCAATACAGCATCACCAGAACCTAGCCCTTCTCCAACAGCTAGACCTGAACATCACAGAATGGAAGAAGAAAAAGAAGAAGAAGAAGAAGAAGAAGAAGAAGAAGGAGGAGGAGGAGGAGGAGGAGGAGGAGAAGGAGGAGAAGGAAGAGAAGGAGAAGAAGGAGAAGAAGGAGGAGAAGAAAACAACCTTATAAGTAACACCACGAAGAGGCTAGAGCCTTATATAGAAGAAATCAAAAATAAAGTAGAGGAACAGACAAACAAAAAAACAGGAAGAACACTATAAAAAACTAGAGGAAAGGACAATTAAAGCAGAAGAAAACAATAAGTCCTTGAAAGAAAATCATGAAAAAGCAAGGGAGACAGTCCAATACCTGAAGATAGAAATAGAAAAAATGAAGAAGACACTAGCAGAAGGAATGCTGGAAATAGAAAATCTGAGTAAAAAAACAGGAACTTCAGAGGCAAGTATAACCAACAGAATGCAAGAGATGGAAGAGAGGATCTCTGGAGTTGAAGATACGGTACAAGAAATAGATTCATCAGTCAAAGAAAACACTAAAACCAACAAAGTCATGACCCAAAATGTCCAAGAAATTTGGGACACCATGAAAAGACCAATACAAATAATAGGGATAGAGGAAGGAGAAGAATACCAACTCAAAGGAACAGAAAATATATTTAACAAGATCATAGAAGAAAACTTTCCCAACTTAAAGAAGGAAATGCCTATGAAGATACAAGAAGCCGATAGAACACCAAACAGACTAGACACCCCAAAAAAGTCCCCATGCCACATAATAATTAAACAACTAAACATACAGAATAAAGAAAGAATATTAAGGGCAGCAAAGGAAAAAGGCCAAGTGGCTTATAAAGGCAAACCCATCAGAATAACACCCAATTTCTTGATGGAGACTTTGAAAGCCAGAAGGACCTGGACAGATATAATGCAGACGCTAAGAGACCATGGATGCCAGCCTAGACTAATATACCCAGCAAAACTTTCAATCATCATAGATGGAGTGAACAAGACCTTCTAAGACAAAACCGGATTTAAACAATACTTATCCACAAACCCAGCCCTACAGAAAGCACTAGAAGAAAAATTCCAACCGAAGGAAGCCAGATACACCCATGAAAACACAGGCAATAGATAACACCACAGCAGTAAAACCCCAAAGAAGAGAAGTACACACACACTACCACCAAAAAGTAAAAATAACAACAAGAATGAACAATCACTGGTCATTAATATCCCTTAATATCATGGACTTAATTCACCTATAAAAAGACAAAGACTATCAGAATGGATACAAAAACAGGACCTATCTTTCTGCTGCATACAAGAAACACACCTCAAATTTAAAGACAGACAACTCCTAAGAATAAAAGGCTGGGAAAAGACTTTCCAATCAAATGGTCTTAAGAAGCAAGCTGGTGTAGCCATCCTAATATCCAGCAAAATAGACTTCAAACTAAAATCAATCAAAAGAGATGATGAAGGACATTACATACTCATCCCAGGAAAGATCCACCAAGATGAAGTCTCAATTCTGAACATTTATGCCCCAAACTCAAGGGTACCCACATAAGTAAAAGAAACATTACTAAATCTTAAATCACATATAAAACCCCACACATTAATAGTGGGAGACTTCAACACCCCACTTTCACCTCTGGACAGATCGGCCAAAGTGAAACTTACCAGAGACATAATGGACTTAACTGATGTTATGGCTCAAATGGACTTAATCAATAACTACAGAACATTCCACCCAAACAAAAAAGAATATACCATCTTCTCAGCGCCCCATGGAACCTTCTCTAAATTCAGCCACATACTTGGCCACAAAGCAAATTTCAACAGATACAAAACAATTGGAATAACCTCCTGTGTTCTATCAGACCACCATGGTTTAAAGTTACATTTAAACAGCAGAAAAAAATACAGAAATCCTACAATCTCATGGAAACTGAATAATGCTCAACTGAATCACCAACGGGTTAAGGAAGAAATAAAGAAAGAAATTAAAGACTTCCTAGACATCAATGAAAATGAAAACCCAAACTTGTGGGATACTATGAAAGCAGTGCTAAGAGGGAAATTCATAGCACTGAATGCCCACATAAAGAAGCTGGAGAAATGCTAGTGACTTGACAGCACACCTGAAAGCTCTTGAACAGGAAGATGCAGAGTCTCCCAGGAGGAACAGATGCCAGGAAATTATCAAATTGAGAGCTGAAATCAATAAAATAGAAATAAAGAGAACAATTCAAAAGGATTAATGAAACAAAGAGTTGGTTCTTTGAGAAGATCAACAAGATAGACAAGCCCTTATCCAAACTAACCAAAAGACAGAAAGAGAGCATCCAAATTAACAAAATCAGAAATGAAAAGGGGGACATAACAACAGACAATGAGGAAATCCAGAGAATCATCAGGTCATACTTCAAATAGCTCTACTCCACAAAACTGGAAAATCTAAAAGAAATGCATAATTTTCTGGAGAGGTACCACATACCAAAGTTAAATCAAGACCAGATAAACCATTTAAAGCGTCCAATAAACGCTAAGGAAATAGAATCAGTCACTAAAAGTCTCCCAACTAAAAAAAGCCCTGGACCAGATGGTATCACTGAAGAATTCTACCAGATCTTCAAAGAAAACTTAATACCAATACTTTTTAAATTGTTCCACACAATAGAAGCATAAAGGATATTACCAAACTCCTTCTATGAGTCTACAATTACCCTGATTCCTACCAAACATAGATGCAACAAAGAAAGAGAACTACAGACCAATCTCCCTCATGAACATTGATGCATAATACTCAATAAAATTCTGGCAAACAGACTCCAAGAACACATCAAAACAATTATCCACCATGATTAAGTAGGCTTCATCCCAGGGATGCAAGTGTGGTTCAACATACGAAAGTCTGTCAATGTAATACACCATATAAACAAACTCAAAGAAAATAAACAAAGATCATCTCAGTAGATGCAGAAAAGGCATTTGACAAAATCCAACACCCCTTCATGATAAAGGTCTTGGAGCGATCAGGAATACAGGGAACATACCTAAACATAATAAAGGCAATCTACAACAAGCCAACAGCCAATATCAAATTAAATGGAGAGAAACTCAAAGCAATACCACTAAACTCAGGAACAAGGCAAGGCTGTTCCCTCTCCCCATACTTATTCAATATAGTACTTGAAGTTCTAACCAGAACTATAAGACAACATAAAGAGATTAAGGGGATGCAAATTGGAAAGGAAGAAGTCAAGCTCTCCCTATTTGCAGATGACATGATAGTATACATGAGTGACCCCAAAAATTCAACCAAGGAACTGATACAGCTAATAAAAACCTTCAGCAACATTGCAGGATACAAGATCAACTCAAAAAAATCAGTAGCCCTTCTATACACATCAGACAAACAGGCTGAGAAGGAAATCAGAGATACATCACCATTTACAATAGCCACAAATGATATAAAATACCTTGGGGTTACTCTAAATAAGCATGTGAAGGACCTATATGACAAGACCTTTAAGTCCCTGAATAAAGAAATTGAAGATGTCAGAAAATGGAAAGATCTCCCATGCTCATGGATAGGCAGGATTAACATAGTAAAAATGGCGATCTTACTAAAAGCAATCTACAGATTCAACGCAATCCCCATCAAATTACCAACACAATTATTCACAGATCTGGAAAGAATAATACTCAACTTCATATGGAAAAACAAAAAACCCAGGATAGCCAAAAGAATCCTGTATAATACAACAACCTCGGGAGGCATCACAATACCCGACCTCAAGCTCTACTTTAATTTTACCATAATAAAAACAGCTTGGTACTGGCATAAATACCAACATGTGGACCAATGGAATCGAATTGAAGACCCTGACATTTACCAACACACCTATGAACATATAATTTTTGACAAAGAAGCCAAAAATGTACAATGGAAAATGAAAGCATCTTTAACAAATGGTGCTGGCATAACTGGATATCAATGTGTAGAAGGCTGCAAATAGATCCATATCTGTCACCAAGCAGAAAACTTAAGTCCAAGTAGATCAAAGACCTCAACATAAATCTAGCTACTCTGAACCTGGTAGAAGAGAAAGAAGGAAGTATTCTTGAACACATTGGCACTGGAGATCACTTTCTAAATATAACACCAGTAGCACAGACACTGAGAGAAACAATCAATCAGTGGGACCTGTTGAAACTGAGAAGCTTTTGTAGAGCAAAGGACAGTCAACAAGTCAAAGCAACAGCCTACAGAATGGGAACAGGTCTTCACCAACTCCACATCTGACAGCGGGCTGATATCCAGAATATATAAAGAACTCAAGAAATTAGACATCAAAATGCCCAACAGTCCAATTAAGAAATGGGCTATAGAACTACACAGAATTCTCCACAGAGGAAGTTCAACTGGCTGAAAGACATTTAAGGAATTGCTCAACATCCATAATTATCTGGGAAATGCAAATCAAAATGACTCTGAGATACCACCTTATAACTGTCAGAATGGCTAAGATCAAAAACACAGAAGACAGCTTATGCTGGAGAGGATGTGGAGCAAGGGGAACTCTCCTCCACTGCTGGTGGGAATGCAAGCTTGTACAGCCACTTTGGAAATCAATATGGCATTTCCTTAGAAAATTGGGAATCCATCTACCACAAGATGCAGCTATAGCACTCTTGGGCATACACCCAAGGAATGCTCAATCACACCACAAGGGCATTTGCTCAGCTATGTTCATATCAGCATTATTTGTAATAGTCAGATCCTGGAAACAACCTAGATGCGCTTCAACTGAAGAATGGTAAAGAAAATATGGTACATTTACATAATGGAGTACTACTCAGCAGAGAAAAACAATGACATCATGAGGTTTGCAGGCAAATGGATGGTTCTAGAAAAAATTATCCTGAGTGAGGTAACCCAGACTCAGAAAGACAAACATGGTATGTACTCACTCATAGGAGGATACTAGATATAAAAAAAATAAAAAAAAAGATGACTAGACTGCCACACAACTCCAGGGAGACTACCTAGAAAACGGGACCCAAGGAAAGACCCAGGGATCACCCAATGACAGAAATGGATGAGATCTACATGAACAACCTGGATGACAGTGGGAGTAATGAAGGGCAAGATTTGAGGGAAAGAAAGCTTATGGGAGCAGGAGATCCCAGGTGGATCAAGAACAGAAAAGGAGAATGAGGAATAACAGACCATGTTAAATGAAGACTACGTGATAACAAGAATATGCAGAGTGCTCGAGAGGTCCCCATGAATACACAATGATATATCCTCTGTAGACTTCTGTCAATGGTGGAGAGAAAGCCTGATCTGACCTAGTCTGGTGATCAGATGACTAAACACCCTAGCAGTTGTCTTTGAATTCTCATCCAATAACTGATGGAAGTGGATGCAGAGATCCTCAGCCAGGTCCCAGGTGGAGTTCCAGGTGTCCAATGGTTGAGAAAGAGGAGGGTCTGCAAGAGCGTGAATTGTTGAATCCAAGATTGCAAAAAGCACAGGGACAAATAGCCATTTGAAAGAAAGCACATCAATTATGAACCAATGGCAGTTGAGCCCCTAGGTAAATCAGGCCTTCTGGATAAGTGAGACAACTGAATAGCTTGATCTGTTTGGGATGCACCCAGGTTTTGGGACCAGGACCTGTCTTTAGTGCATGAGCTGGCTGTTTGTATCCTTGGGCTTACACAGGGACACATGCTCAGCCTGAAAGGTGGGACAGGACCTGCCTGTACTGAATTCACCAGGTTTAAATGAATCCCCAGGGGTGTCTTGGTCCTGGAGGACATGGGAATGGAGGGGAGGGGCTGGGGGGAATGTGGGGTTGGGGCGGGAGGGTGGAGGACAGGGGAACCCATGGCTGATGTATAAAATTAAAACACATAATAAAAAATAAAACAAATAAAAAATTGAACTGGAATTGGAAGACATAGCCTCAGAACATAGGGGAAAAAAAGAAAGAATTGAAAAATAATACATTTAAAATGAAATTAGAGATATGTTGTTCAGTCAGTCAGAGTTTTAATAAGAGATTTTACATATCTATAAAAGATATGTAATAAGCCTTCTTGATTTGATAATATGGGAATTCACATTAAAAGTTTCCATTTGAAGATAAACAATTTAAATAACCTATAACCCTTAAGGAAATAGAAACAGTCATTAAAAGTCTCCCAACCAAAAAATAATAATAATATACTTTTCAAATTATTCCACAAAATAGAAACAGAAGAAACATTGCCAAATTCATTTTATGAAGCCACCATTACCAATACCCTGCTACCCAAACCACACAAAGACTCAATAAAGAAAGAGACTTACAGACCAGTTTTACTCATGACCATTGATGCAAAAACTACTCAATAAAATACTTGCAAACCAAATCCAAGAATACATCAAAAAGATCATCCACCATTATCAAGTAGGCTTCGTACCAGAGATGCGTAGATGTTTCAAAATACAAAAGTCTGTCAATGTAATCCACCATATAAACTAACTGAAGGGAAAAAAAAACACACACGATCATCTCATTAGATGCTTGAAAAGCCTTTGACAAAATCCACACCCCATCATGATAAGAGTCTCAGACAGAACAGTGATACAAGGAACATCCCTTAACATAATAAAGGCAATACATACCAAGCTAATAGCCAACATCAAATTAAATGGAGAAAAACTTAAAGCAATTCCACTAAAATCAGGGATAAGACAAGGCTACCCACTCTCTATCTATTCAAAATAGTCCTGAAGTTTTAGAGAGAGCAATGAGACAACAAAAAAGAAATGGGAAATGCAAATTGGAAAGGTATAAGTCAAAATATTACTATTTGCAGATTGTATGACAGCATACATAAGCAACCCGACAAATTCTACCAGAGAATGCCTACAGCTGACAAATACTTTCAGTGAGGTGGCTAGATACAAAATAAACTAAAAAAAAAAAAAAAATCAGTAGTCCTCCAATATACAAACAATAAATAAGCTGAGGATTAAATTAGGGAAACACCCTTCACAACAGTCATAAATAATATAAAATATCTTGATGTAACTCTAACCAAACAAGTAAAAGACCTGTTTGGCAAGGACTTCAAGTCTTTGAAGAAAGAAATTGAAGAAAATAACAGAAGATGGAAAGATCTCTGATGTTCATGGTTTGGTAGGATTAGCATCGGAAAAATGGCCATCTTACTAAAAGCAATGTACAGATTCAATGAAATTCCCATCAAAAGTCCAACACAATTATTTATAGACCTTTAAAGAACAGTACTCAACTACACATGGAAAAACAAAAAACTCAGGATAGCAAAAACAATCCTGTGTATAATAAAAGGACCGGGGGACGTCACCATCCCAGATTTCAAGCTGTACTACAGAGCAATAGTAATAAAAACCACATGATATTGGCAGAAGAGCCAGGTTCATCAATAGAACTGAGTCAAAGACACAGACATATATCCACATAACTATGGACACCTGATTTTTGATAAAGAAGCCAGGAATATAGAATAGAAAAAAGAAAGCATCTTCAAAAAATGATCCTGGTCTAACTGAATGTCAGTATGCAAAAGAATGCAATTAAATCTATATCCATTACCCTGCACAAAAATCAAGTGGATCAAAGACCACAACATAAAACCAGATACTTGCTATATTTTGCCTTTATTATGTTTAGGTATATTTCTTGTATCATTGATCTCTCCAAGATTTTAAACATGAAAAAGAAGCCTATGAATTTGAAAGAGAGGAAGGCAAAAGGTCAAATAATATAATTATATTATAATTTCAAAAATATCTAAAAACCCAAAACTAGATCTCCATATGATCCAGCTATACCCCTCTTGAGGACTTAGCCAATGAGCTCCAAGTTAACACATCACAGAGATTCTCTACATCAGTGTTTATCTTGATATCATTTATAATAAGTTTTGGAACCAAACCAGGAGTCCAATAACAAGGAAATGGATAAAGAAAATGTGATGTGTATACACAATGGAAAAATTTTCAACCACAAGGAAGAATTAAATTACATCATCTCAGGAAAATGGAATATTTTAAGAAATATTAAGCAAATAAAGCCACTTGTTAGAAAGGCAAATTTTATGTTTTTTCTGGTTTGTTGTCCCCAGATTTTATAGAGATACATAAAAATGTGTATGAAATTATGACCATATGACATGAAGGTAGAATGACATGAAGGTAGAAGTGAAACTGTCTATGCAAACAAAGGAACTAATTGGTGGACGTTCAGGGACAGGGTCATGGGGGATATGAACAGCATAAAACATATACCATTATGAGAACCTCAAAAATAAAATTCTGAAAGAAAAAAGTTAAAAACAGATAAGCCCTCACTTACTGCCCATTACCATAGCAGGGTCTGGAAAAGAAAGAATAATAGTGACATGTAAAGATGGGCGTCAGATCAGCTCAAAAGCAAGACTCACCCCTACATACAAAAACTACTTCTGCATGAGCCAAACTCATAAATGGGTAGGAACTGAAGGAGTGGTTGGATAATTAAAAATTCTTCAAGAAATGTTCATTTCTTTTTTAGTAAATAATTGAAATTGTTTCAAAAATAAAATGTAATTCAAACATGAGAAAAAGAGACATCTAGGAAACAACAACTTTAACACACAAGAGAACCAAAGCTACTTGGCAAAAGCCTGAGGGGCAGAGCCCAGGAAGACAGGATATGTGGCACAGCAAGAAACCATTCTGGACTGGGGACAGAGTATTACAAGAATGTCTACTCTCAGAAAAGAAAAATTTAAGAATTACTCAAGGTGAGAGCCAGTTGAGACGAATTTGACACAAATGAGCAAGTGTGTCCAAGTAAATACTCAAAAGCCTGGGCAAAGCCAAAGCCAGGCTATTATTAGTCCATGTGGGAAAGATTGCAGGAAAGAAATAATTCCCTACAACATATCTCATCTGAATAACATTTGCATAGTCATAAACAATTGCTGTTGATCCACATAAAGTATGGTATCAATTATATTAGGATGGTCTGGAAACAGGATGTGTCTCTGTAGGTTCTGTGGAACAGGAACATGAATGCCAGCTCAATCTTATCTCCCACAGCAGGAAGGCAATATTGTTGTAACTAGCAGATGTGAATAGAAATGTGAGTATTTTCTTGGAGTACTGTGAACAAAAGCACCAAGCTAAGAATAGAAGTCAATATAAAGTAGGAAATATGTCAGAAGAGGAACCAGAGGCCAGCGCTTTTCTTAATTTTTCTCAACTCTGACTTGCCAAACCATGTTCCTGATGGGAATGGGAATAGAAAGCTCTATTAAAAAGTAAAATAGATGCAAAGCAAGAGAACCCATGCTGGTAAAATTATAGGCAAAATCACGTGGTCAGAAACTTTAGGATATCTCTGCTAGATGATGAACAAAATCACTAGAACCAGCCCCAGAAAGATTTTAGGCCAGGGATACTGGAACAGGGTCCTTCAGTCCTTCAGAATGGTGATGTATGCATCTCTTTTAGATGTCAGATAAGCACATTCTTAACACTCACCCAGGCTAGTGGAGGGTATGATGCCACAGCTTAGCAATGTCTCCAGAATATCTGATTCCAGGGTGATGTTTGAAATTGCTGCCAGAGACTCCTGATCTCTTAATTTTGGATGACAAAGGAGCCACCCATGAGCTTGCTAAAACTTTGATCCTGGACTTTCCCAATGGTTTTAGGATCAGTGCACTTAACAGCAGCCCTGAATTTTGTGTTTCCAACATGTGCTTCAGATACCAGTGGGAAAAACCTGGAGAGTGCACCCAGAATGATGACATTCAAAATCTTGTCATAGGAATGTGTCACATCCTTACAATATGAGACATAATCTGCCTGTTTGGTTAAAGCATTGGCTTTAATGTTGCAGACTCTTGGTAGGATGTCAAGGACATACAGCATAGACAAAATTCTGAGAACTGCTCTTCATATACAGTTTCCTTCCAATCTTCTCCCTCCCTACATGCATACATCCATATGCATGCATCCGTGCATGTGTGTGTGTGTGTGTGTGTGTGTGTGTGTGCGCGCGCGCGCGCGCACACGTGCATGCGTGCTGAGGCACGATCTCTTTGTGTAGCACTGGCAGGCTTGGAATTCACCATTTGGATCATATTGTCTTTAAACTTACAGCAATCCTCATGTCTTTTCATGCAAGGATCTGGGACACTTAACCACACTTGTTTGACCCCAGCTTCTTCAGCTGTGGGTCATGAACCTATATCATGTAACTGAATGTGGTAGAATCATAAAAACTTGGCAAAGTGAAAGGTTTCTGAATTCTCGACAATAAAATCTCAATTCAAAATTAAACAAGTACTGAGTGTGAGATGTTGCCACAAGCACTGAACTTGTGTCATATGACTTCACTGTGGTCTTGGCTCTGAACACACATGTGTATCTTTCACTGCTGTGTGCCATCATGACACATAGTACTAACAAAACCCTCTGAAACTCTTCTAAGGTCTGAGACAACTGTATGCTGTGAACTGGAGGGTTTTTATTCTACACACAAAAGCTTCTTTTATAGAAACATATAATGTTCATTACAGACAAAAAGGTTTAAAGTATTTTCCTATTGTCATTCCTCAAATTAGTTTATCTTTGCATCTTAGTATCTGACTTTAAAAAGTGCCTTCTGACTCACTGACTTAATTTTCATTAAAGATCATTAAATGACTTTTGGTTTGGGAGGAGAACAAACTTTTCCCTAACTTCTGAAATGGCCCTAAACACACATCTACCATTCTGTGCTGTGTTTATTCGAAGTGACAGTCACAGTGTTAATTATTATTGAGTTGTTATGCCAATCAATACTGGGAAACATTGGAAATGCTTTGTCCTGCAATAACAAATATTCAGTCAGGAGTTAACTGTATGAAAATAAACAAGCACATCCCCTTCATTACTATGCAAATGTGCTTTCTCTTCAATAAATGGCAATGTTATATGTTTAGTAAAATATGTTTTGAAATACATTTATTTATAATTTGTTGTCAGTATTTGATTTGTATGCTTATGCTATATACCTATATATCTGTGGATATATATATATATATATATATATATATATATATATATTATATATAAGAAATCTCACAGACCAAAAGCATTCACAGATTGAAAATCTGTAAGAAATCCTGTTCTAAACTACCTTTACATTTTCTACTAGTTATATCTCAAATAAACTCTAAGTGGAATCATATCTGGGTAAAGGGTTTTTGATGCAGGGACCCCAAAGAATGGTACCTCTCATTTCTTTTTAAAATTCTGATGGCAGAACATGGAATTCTGTTTCCTTCCAGAATGTGCACAATTTCAGTTTCTTCGAGCATAGGATGAGTTTCAATATTATCATCCAGAAGAAGAATTGCCACAATGCTGAATTTATTTGACTACCACCCTCCTGTGTCACTGCAAGGCTACAAGCAAAAGAACAACCAATATTTAGAAGAGAACAATAGCAAGAATAAAAGGCAACAGAAAATTGCTAAGTAAGCAGGGCTCCCGGCTCCTCCCGTGGTATACTCCTGGATATTGGACATAGTCAAAACTGCTCATTTGAAACAGCATCCAATATCCTTAGAATTGCCCATGGGCTAAGAGAAGCAAGTATAAATGTGAGATCTGGTCCATTTATGGAAGGAACATTTTTCTCCCTAAACATGAAAGGGGAAATTGTACTTTCTAATTACTATGAGAAAATTCACTGATCACAGTCTATTCAGTTCATTATTATTTACTGCACTGTCTCCTTTTCCTTTCTTGAGAATTGGTCTGAAGAATGTTTCAAATGTGTTCTGCAGCATATCATTTCAACTGGTTCAATGTCTGTTTCTTTTTAAACAGTTCATTGGGCATTTTGTGTAACTACTTTGTTTTTGAGACAACTATTTCTTTTCTGACAGGACTGTTTGGGTGCTTAATGCTGTTTATACACTTTACTGTGAATTCTGTAGTTAGAAGCCATCTTCAGTCACAATTGACAAAGTGCCTGGCGCACTTCATCGCTTCTTAAATACTGGCACTGCTATGCTAATGGACTTGTTGTTATTATTCTGAACACCAGGCAGGAAGGGAAGAAACCTGTTCCTGGAGCCACAGACTGAGTGATTCTCTTCCAGGTGTGCAGGGCTGGCCTTGGGAAGAATGCAAAGTAGTAGAAAGCTCTGTGAGTCCAGAGCTGCAGGAGTAATGGACTTAAAACCTGGCTCCTGCACATAGCAGTCTCATCGGCTGACAGCACTGTGCAGAGCAGTGGAAAAAAAGGGAAAGACAATTTCTTTGAAAGAAAATAATGTAGCATTTTGCCAGGTGTGAGTAGCTGATCACAGCAGTCCATTCTTGTTCTCATCAAGTGCAGAGAGAATTATGTGTTGAGTAGCTCATTCTTTTTGGTGTTGACAAAACTATATAATAGTAAATAGGGTGTTATATTTAAGTTAAAAAAAAACATAGCTATGGTGTACTTAAGACAGCATTGAAAATTGTAACATTATGTGATAATATGAGAAGCCATTGAACATGAAATTATTTTCTCCATCTTATTTCTCTAATCTCTTTATTTTAATCCTTGAGAGAGCTTAGGGTTCAAGACTGTTCCCTGCAGAACTTTGATCCAAGGAGATGCAACCTCCATTTATGACACACTCAAATTTTCTAATACAAGAGATGTTAACAATATGTTTCTGTATTAAATTGGCATTCTGGACGTGACTCTACTTCTATTTAAAGAGATGCAGGGGTTGGGGATTTAGCTCAGTGGTAGAGAGTGCTTGCCTAGCAAGCATAAGGCCCTGGGTTTGGTCCTCATTTCTGAGGGAAAAAAAAAAGAGAGAGATGCAGTGTGCCAGTTAATCTTCACAGTTGGCTTGAATGGCTTTCAAATCACCTAGGAAACACACGTCTGGACATGTCTATGAGAGAGTTTCTAGGAAGATCCAGCTGAGGCAGAAAGACCCAATGTGATGGCTGCTAGCTGCATACCACTGCATCCATGAATCTGCCATGCCTTCAAGGCTATGACAGACCCTACCCTCTCACACCAGGAACTCAAGTCCTTCTTTGCCTAAGTTGCTTTATGTCAGGCATTTTATCACAGCCACAATAAAAGTAACAAATCCAGATAAGATAAATCTGAGTGTGTGTTGTGTGTAGGGCAATTCTGAAGCAAGCTCAGCAGCAGTATCCCCATCTCCACCTGGTACTGGCCTTGAAAGGAGTGATCCTTTTGCCACGTGAGTCTTACTATTGCTTCTTCAAGGCTCTTGAAAACTAAAAAGATTTCAGACTCTGCTGTAAAATAACAAGTATATTAAGCCTATTATTTATAATCACCCCATGTATTTAGAACTAACAAAGTCCCTTGAAAGCCTTCCGCCTCTGTATTCTTGGAAACTTCATGTTACCACCTCTTTTCTGCATTAGAACCTGAAATAGAACTTGTAATAAGGAAACAAAGAATAAGGCCAAGGAAATGGCTCAGCAGGTAAAGGTGTTTGCCGCCAGTCCAGGTGACCTGAGTTATATCCCTGGGACTCACATGGTTAAAAGAGATGAGTAATTCCTGCAAGTACCCTCTGCTCTTCATATGCATGCTGTGGCACACATGCCCCCTCAAAAATATCTTTTTAATTAAAAATTTTAAATGTAAAAGATAAGACAAAAAACTATAATTGTTCTTTTGATTCTCTGGCTCTTCTCAAGGGCCTGAAAAATGAAAGAAAGGGAGAAAGGAAGAAAGGAAGAAAGAAAGAAAGAAAGAAAGAAAGAAAGAAAGAAAGAAAGAAAGAAAGAAAGAAAGAAAGAAAGAAGGAAAGAAAGAAGGAAAGAAAAAAAAGAAAGGAAGGAAGGAAGGAAGGAAGGAAGGAAGGAAGGAAGAAAGAAAGGAAGGAAGGAAGGAAGAAAAAGAAAGAAAAGTAAATGGGAATAAATGTGCTTTGTGTCACTCCTGTGCATAGGATTTGGAACTTTTCATAGGATTCTGTCAGGAGCAATACTCATTAGAATCAGTGACAGTGTAAATGGACTAATGACCAACATTATTGTGTCTAGCACTTCTAGTTTTAAAAAGCAATTAAATGAACATGTTAACAGTGTGGAATGTTTATTTTTCCTAGCACATGTATGTAAAGCAATTTTCCCTAATAGAGTTATGCATATTTTCAGCCAATTGGAATACTAGTGACTTCAACAACATGCCATCCTTAGGTGCCTTTTGAAGTAACTGTGCCATTATTAGATATGAACTCTTATCACCTACTTGCTCTTGAGCCCAGAACTCTAAATACTTCTTCCCACCAATGAATTTGGGTAAGTGAGCTGTTTCTAATAAGAAAAGCAGTGCTGCAGCTTCATGGACATACTTGATACTCATCCCCAAAACAACTTAATGGTAGACCTTTCACTGATGGCTAAAATATCAGTAGAATCCTGGAATATTCATAAGTACTAAAATCAGCCTCATTATAATGAGGAAAGAATTATAGCCTTGGCAGATAAAGTGTAAAACTACTTTTAAATGTCAATTACCTCCATTTTTCTTTTTGCCTTGATTTTGTCAAGCTGTAAAGGCCATGATATGGGACACTTGTAATTAACACTCTGAGAATGTTTGTCTTTTCAGGACAGCTAAGCATTTTACATCTTAATCCAGAAATCTTGAGTGCATATTTTGCCCAAGCAATTACTTTTACCTAACATGAAGTCTTGGAGATTAACAATAGAGGGAAGAGTGTATCAAAGTTTCCCATTCCTAAAGTAGAGAGATGACAGATGACAGTGCAGTGTTTGTCTCATTGGTCTCCAGCTTCCCAGCACAATGGTTGCCACATAGAGAGCTGGGGATTGACTGCCTTTCTAAAAGGACGTTGACACGAACATAAAGAAAAATTAAGCAAGAAGGCTCCTTCCTTCCTTCCTTCCTTCCTTCCTTCCTTCCTTCCTTCCTTCCTCCCTCCCTCCCTCCCTCCCTCCCTTTCTTCCTTCCTTTTTATTTGTTCTCATTGTGACTGACAAGATAGTTGTCTGATGGTTCCTAATTTATGTTATTTTAATAGAATCAATTAAATTTAGGCTCAATGTATATTAATTTCTTCTAAAGTATATGGATTTCATAGAATGAATTTCCCACTTGTTGGTCTCTTGCAGAACAGAATTCAAGCAGGGGCTATGGTCTTTGAGGGCTTTACCAAAGTGCCACCTGTAACAGTGACTCAGAAAGTGTTCTCTACACATGGGTCAGATTCCATCTACACTGTAAGTGATGCTATTTATAAAATATTTAGCACCTGCAACTTTTTACAAAAAATCATCCAGGTTTAGAACAACTTAGCTCTGATCAGCAATGTTAGACACATACCTCATTAAAAGAAATCTAATGGAGTTGGCTCAGTTCTCCTTAGTAAGTCTGACTGCTTAGTCAGGATGAGAGACAGCCTTAGGTAATATACAAAATAACAGAGAAAATCCTAATGTCATTGGTGAGAATGGAGGTCTTTATAGGTATGATAGCTGGGTAGGAATATTGGTTGTCTCTCTCCTTTAGAATACCTTCTAAATGCTAGCCCTCAGGGAGGGGACTCTCAGGTCAGTTTCAGCTCAGAAGTCTCTAAGCTCTGTTTGTACAACCAGCATGGCATGATAGCCCTAAGGGTGCAGTAGTAGCATGCATACCTTGGTGGTAAGAAATGGTTAATTGGACTTCAGACCAGCCCAACAAGAGGAAGACCATACCTAGTACTAAAATCTACCTATGCATTTGGTGCTAGTAAAATCATGGTTATTGGAAGAGCATCAACAACCACTTGTTTACTAAACTAGCATAATCTCTAACTGTAAACATTTGTCCTTATATCCACAGATAAGTGCAGTCTTCATCCCTCATCAAGAAAACTTTTATTTGCATCAGTTGGAAACCATTACAGAAAAACCATAACAAATCAAAATGCAGACTTGTGGACCCCAGTCCCAATGTATATACATACCAAAATCTTCCTATACCCAAGGCTTGGGGAACATTGTAGAAGAGGTAGAAGAAACTTTGTTAGAACCAGAGGGTCAGGGAGTTTATTGTGATCTTTGTCTCCTAGTAATGTCAGAAGTTACATCAATAAGTCCCAAAAGCATAACTACCTAAAGGTGAGTTGAATAGGGACAACATCAATGGACATGGCCAAAGTGGACTGGCAAAAGTCCAGAATGCCTCAACCCTACACAAAGAGCTGCAGACAACTGAGGAATGGTGAGAACTGGAGAAGCGGCCTTCCCCCTGGGAAGGTCATACCAATTGGTTGTCCAGTGCCAAATATTTAGCCCTGAAAACATAATACAGGTAGCACTATACAAACTGAACAGGTTATATCAAGGAATACATATATACACACAATAGCAATTAGTAAAAATAAGATGCCATGAATTTGAAGGAGAGCAGGGAAGGAGACATGGAAGGGCCAGGAGGAAGGAAAGGGAATGGAGAAATGGAGAAATAGTCTAAAAAAAAAAAAAAAAACAGCTAAAAAACAGATATAGGGCTTGCGTGTGACCTGGGAGTGTCTTGAGCTGTCAATACAAGGCCCCAGGGGAATGTGGATATTGAGTTCCCTGAAGATCCTTGCAGTTCTTGCTCCATGGGATTCTCCTCCTCCCCTTCCCTTTCTTCATCTCTCCTGACTTTCAGTAGGCCTTGAACTTGTTTATAATGGTAAAAATGAACATGTCAGCTTTCATTGAAAATCACTGCCCAGCCAAAATGGAACTCTGAAAAGATGTGCTGCCCGCTTCGTTAATAATCACATCAAATTCCTTTTTCTTGGTTTGTTTTATGGCTTCACCCTTCTCAGTTCCACAAATCATTTCTTTATGTAGTCACAGGTTGTTTTTAAGACTGAATTTTCTTCATCTGACATTATGAATTTCATAAATATAAGATGGAGTAGTCTTTCTGTTTTAAATATCAAGAAATCTATTCTACAAAGGAAAGAAGAAAGGAGGTGTGAGAAGAAAGCAAGGTAGGAGAAAACCTAAATCTCTGAAAGAAGTATTAGAAGCAAGAATATCCAGTAATGGATCTAATTATCATAAATAATGAATTATTAATTCAATCCAGCAGTTTATGCACAGGCCACTTGTATAGTTCATAATGCATGATTCAGAAGGCAGAACGTGGAAGCTCCATGGGTTATGCTTTAGATAATCTGCTGCTGTGGAAAGTCATTGGCCTGAAGCACTTACACGGCACAGATGGGATTAGCCACTGTCTCCCCAAGAGCAATTAGTTCGTTTATGATTTGTGAGCTGTGGTCATTGTGGGTTCCATTCTTGTCTCTCATCAGCACTGTCTGCTGTTTTTATGACCCAGCTGACATGTGGCATTTGTATTTCACAGGTACAGCTATTAGACTGCCATGAGTGCCTCAAGGTAGACATGTTGCAGGAATTGTTTTTCATAATTTCCATACTGGCCTGTGATTGATAGAATGCCAAAGTTATAAAATGTTGTTAGAAAATGAAAACTTGGTCCAGGTGTTTTGACTTTTTAACAAAAAAAAAATCGTGAATTTCAAGGGCAAAGCAATGTCTATGCAGTCAGCCTCCATTATAGCTTCAAGTGAAGAAGTGGGGGACTAGGGGAAGGTCCTAGAAACTTTCTCTTCAGTGAAGGAGTCACAAGCAGCAGTTTACATTTTGCTATAAATGTAGTGTCTCAGGCTGGGCTCAGTTAGACGCCATCAAAACTGGCTGTCTTAGCAGTTACCAGGGAATCATAGTAGCATACATCTTGAACTACTCTCTGTAGGAGTGGCCCAAAATAGTAATGGATATTCCTGCCACTAGCAGACTCTCAAAGGGACTGTGACTAACCTGAACCCTAGATGTTTCCTATGACACATGAACCAATGGATTAAATATCTTTGACATAACACAATAGAAAAATAACACATGGATGCATGAAAATTGTAGAACTACTCTGTTCAAGCAATTCCCCAGGTGGCTTTGCTTTTAAAGTCTGGAGTCAGTAAAGCTTTTTCTGAATATCACTTCATTTGCTGATCCCTCAGGGAAAGTTTTCTATATGAAGCTATTCATTTAGTCTTTGAAATTGATTTTCTATTATCCATCCTTATAAATGACAAATAATAACATAAATTTTGGGACATATAGTACAATTTTCATTGATATATGCCTTACAATATGATTATCATGATCAAGCTAATTAACATATTCATCACTTTATATAGTAAATATTTGGGATGAGTGGGTTAGAAATATGCTCTAATATCAAAGCAAATTTCAAGTAAATAATACATGGTTAACTACAATTACCATGTTTTATGTTAAACCTCCAGAATACATTCATCTTATAGCAAATATTTTATCATTTAACAAAATCCATACTTTTCTTGGCAAGTGACTTTTATGTTTTTGTTAATTTGCCTTCTCTGGAGTTCACATATCAGTGAGATCATGAAGTAGAAAGAGAAATCCCCCCCTCAAAAAAATCATACATACTTATACAAAGCTCCAAACAGCCAAAATAATCTTAAGAAAGCATGTTGGTTAGAAGCATCATATTACCTAAGTTTTAAGCATATTAGTAAACAATAGTAACCAAATTGGTATGGTATGGCATGAAACAGACACAAATCAATGGGCCAGCATAGTAAGTCTAGAAATAAACCCAACAAATCTATGCCCAACCGATATTTTTTTTAAAAAAAGATACTAAGAAAGGGGTTGGGGATTTAGCTCAGTGGTAGAGCACTCACCTAGCAAGCACAAGGCCCTGGGTTTGATCCTCAGCTCCAAAAAAAAAAAAAAAAAAAAAAAAGTACTAAGAATGCCCTATGAAAAAAACATTTTTTCTGCCTTTTGATTTTGTTTTATTTTTCAAGAAATATTCTTAGGAAAACAGTACGTTGAACTAGACTTTTTCTTTTGGGCCACCAGACAGCTCCCAAATCATGATACAGAAACTTTTTGTTAGTTATGCATGCTTGGCCTTGCTTAGGTTCCTTGCTGGGTAGCTCTTATAACTTAAATTAATGTGTTTCTCTTTATCTAGCTTTTTCCTCAGGCTTTTTACTTTTCTTTTGTTCTGTATGTTTTATTCTCGCTGCTTCTTGTGTCTGGCTGGCTGGTGGCTGCCTGGCTTCTGCCCCGGGCATGTCCCTTGTTCTCCCTTCCTCCTCCTTCTTTCTTTCCTCTAGAGCCTAGATTCCTCCTCCTACTTATTCTCTCTGCTAATCAGCCCCACCTATACATTCTCCTGCCCAGCTAGTGGCCATTCACCTTTGATTAGACCAATCAGGTGCCTTAGGCAGTAAAGGTGAAACAAATGCAACACATCTTTATATAAACAATGTTGCATAAACAAAAGTAACACATCTTTACAACCTTAACAAAGACAGCAGAAACAAATGTAACACACCATTGCACAGTTAAACATAATATTCCACAGCATAAATAAATGCAACATGTCTTTACATAGTTAATATAATATTTTACAACAGCATTTTCCCATGGAAAAGAATGAAATTGGATTTTTGTTTTATGCCACCCAAAAGTCAAAACAAAATGGATTAAATACTTAAAAACAAGATCAGAAATCACAAGAGACCTATACTAAATATAGGATAATATCTCTTGATATAGGCTTTAGTTTGTTCATGATTTTAAAGAAAAGCACAAGTAACACAAGCAGGAATCATCAAATGGGACACAGCATTGCATTGAACAAAGGCTTTCTGCCAAGCAGATGGGAAAAAATCAGGAATGAGAGAAAGCAACTTACAAATACACACACACACACACACACACACACACACACACACACACACATACATACATACTGGGGTCTAATATCCAAGATACACAGGAATTCACTCAATTCAAAAGCCAATTGAAAGCCAAGTCAATAACCTAATTTCTAACAGGGACAAAAAAACTTGAACAATATTTTCCCAAATAAGGTAGAGAAATGCCCAACAGGCACAAGGGAAAACATTCAACATCATTTATGCACAGGGAAAGGAAAATTAAAAATAACAGTGAGCTACTGGTGTACTGGTGTTATATCTAGAAAGTGATCTCTAGTGCCAATGCATTCAAGAGTACTTCCTACTTTCTCTTCTATCAGGTTCAGAGTAACTGGATTTATGTAGAGGTCTTTGATCCACTCAGACTGAAGTTTTGTGCATGGTGACAGATATGGATCTATTTGTAGCCTTCTACACATTGACAACCAGTTATGCCAACACCATTTGTAGAAGATGCTTTCTTTTTTCCATTGTACATTTTTGGCTTCTTTGTCAAAAATTATATGGTCATAGGAGTGCAGGTTAATGTCAGGGTCTTCAATTCGATTCCATTGGTCCACAGGTCATTTTTATGCGAAGTACCAAGCTGTTTTTATTATGGTAGCTCTATAGTAGAGCTTGAGGTCGAGGATCATGATGCCTCCAGAGGTTGTTTTATTGTACAGGATTCTTTTGGCTATCCTGGGTTTTTTGTTTTTCTATATGAAGTTGAGTATTATTCTTTCCAGATCTGTGAAGAATTGTTTTGGTAATTTGATGGGGATTGCATTGAATCTGTAGACTGCTTTTAGTAAGATCGCCATTTTACTGTATTAATCCTGCCTATCCATGAGCATGGGAGATCTTTCCATTTTCTGACATCTTCAATTTCTTTACTCAGGGACTTAAAGGTCTTGTCATATAGGTCCTTCACATGCTTAGTTAGAGTAACCCCAAGGTATTTTATATCATTTGTGGCTATTGTAAATGGTGATGTATCTCTGATTTCTTTCTTAGCCTGTTTGTCTATTGTATATAGGAGGGCTACTGATTTTTCTGAGTTGATATTGTATCCTGCTATGTTGCTGAAGGTTTTTATTAGCTGTATCAGTTCCTTGGTTGAATTTTTGGGGTCACTCATGTATACTATCATGTCATCTGCAAATAGGGAGAGCTTGACTTCTTCCTTTCCAATTTGTATCCCTTTAATCTCTTTATGTTGTCGTATAGTTCTGGCTAGAACTTCAAGTACTATAGGGAATAAGTATGGGGAGAGGGGACAGCCTTGCCTTGTTCCTGATTTTAGTGGTATTGCTTTGAGTTTCTCTCCATTTAATTTGATGTTGGCTGTTGGCTTGCTGTAGATTGCCTTTATTATGTTTAGGTATGTTCCCTGTATTCCTGATTGCTCCAAGACCTTTATCATGAAGGGGTGTTGGATTTTGTCAAATTGTATCTAGTGAGATGATCATGTGGTTTTTTCTTTAAGTTTGTTTATATGGTGTATTACATTGACAGCCTTTCGTACGTTGAACCACCCTTACATCCCTGGGATGAAGCCTACTTGATCATTGTGGATAATTGTTTTGATGTGTTCTTTGAGTCTGTTTGCCAGAATTTTATTGAGTATTTTTGCATCAATGTTCATGAGGGAGATTGGAGTTTTCTTTCTTTGTTGCATCTTTGTTTGGTTTAGGAATCAGGGTAATTGTAGCCTTATAGAAGGAGTTTGGTAATATACTTTCTGCTTCTATTGTGTGGAAAATTTAAAGAATATTGGTATCAAGTCTTCTTTGAAGATCTGGTAGAATTCTGCAGTGAAACCATCTGGTCCAGGGCTTTTTTCGGTTGGGAGACTTTTAATGACTGATTCTATTTCCTTAGGGGTTATTGGACTATTTAAATGGTTTATCTGGTCTTGATTTAACTTAGGTATGTGGTACCTCTCCAGAAAATTATCCATTTCTTTTAGATTTTCCAGTTTTGTGGAGTAGAGCTTTTTGAAGTATGACCTGATGATTCTCTGGATTTCCTCATTATCTGCTGTTATGTCCCCCTTTTCATTTCTGATTTTGTTAATTTGGATGCTCTCTCTGTGTCTTTTGGTTAGTTTGGATAAGGGCTTGTCTATCTTTTTGATCTTCTCAAAGAACTAACTCTTTGTTTCATTAATCCTTTTGTATTGTTCTCTTTATTTCTATTTTATTGATTTCAGCTCTCAATTTGATAATTTCCTGGCGTCTGTTCCTCCTGGGAGACTGCTTCTTCCTGTTCAAGGGCTTTCAGGTGTGCTGTCAGGTCACTAGCATGAGATTTCTCCAGCTTCTTTATGTGGGCATTCAGTGCTATGAATTTCCCTCTTAGTAGCACAGGCACTGAGAGAAACAATCAATCAATGGGACCTGTTGAAACTGAGAAGCTTTTGTAGATCAAACGACAAGGTCAACAAGACAAAGCCACAGCCTACAGAATGGGAAAAGGTCTTCACCAACCCCACATCTGACTGAGGGCTGATATCCAGAATATATAAAGAACTCAAGAAATTGGACATCAAAATGCCCAATTAAGAAATGGGCTATAGAACTAAACTGAGAATTCTCCACAGAGGAAGTTCAAATGGCTGAAAGACATTTAAGGAATTGCTCAACATCCCTAATTATTTGGGAAATGCAAATCAAAATGATTCTGAGATACCACCTTACACCTGTCGGAGTGGCTAAGATCAAAAACACAGAAGACAGCTTATGCTGGAGAGGATGTGGAGCAAGGGGAACTCTCCTCCACTGCTGGTGGGAATGCAAGCTTGTACAGCCACTTTGGAAATCAATATGGCGCTTCCTTAAAAAACTGGGAATCCATCTCCCACAAGACCCAGCTATGAGGGAAAGAAAGCTTAGGGGAGCAGGAGATCCCAGGTGGATCAAGAACAGAAAAGGAGAACGAGGAACAACAGACCATGATAAATGAAGACCACATGAGAACAGGAATAGGCAGAGTGCTGGAGAGGTTCCCAGATATCCACAATGATATATCCTCTGTAGACTGCTGGCAGTGGTCGAGGCAGGACCTGATCTGACCTAGTCTGGTAATCAGATGACTAAACACCCTAGCAGTCATCTTGGAACTCTCATCCAATAACTGATGGTGCATGCAGAGATCCTCAGCCAGGCCTCAGGTAGAGCTCCAGGTGTCCAATGGTCGAGAAAGAGGAGGGACTGCAAGAGCATAAATTGTTGAATCCAAGATTGCAAAAATCACAGGGACAAATAACCAATCAAAAGAAAGCACATGAATTATGAATCAAAGGCTTTGGAGCCCCTAGCTAGATCAGGCCCTCTGGATAAGTGAGACAATTGAATAGCTTGAACTGTTTGGGAGGCACCCTGGCTGTGGGACCAGGACCTGTCCTTGGTGCATGAGCTGGCTGTTTGGAACCTTGGGCTCACACAGGGACACATGCTCAGCCTGGAAGGATGGGACGGGACCTGCCTGTACTGAATCCACCAGGTTTAAATGAGTCCCCAGGTGTGTCTTGGTCCTGGAGGACATGGGAATGGAGGGTAGGGGCTGGGGTGAAGGTGGGGGTGGGGGCAGGAGGGGGGGAGGATAGGGGAACCCATGGCTGATGTATAAAATTAAAACACATAATAATAATAATAAAGAAAATAATCACAGTGAGATGCTTCATCAGATTTGTTAGGATGGCTATTATTAAAAAGTAAAATGATTTTACAAGCACTCGCAAAGATGTAAAGGAAAAGAGAATTCTCAGAAAGTGAAGATGGGAGTGCGAACTGGTACAGCCATTGTGGAAAGCAGTATGGAGGTTCTTCAAGACATAAAAGAACTGCCATGTCTCAGCAACGTAGCTATGAGCTATATACCTGAAGTTTCTAAATTCAGAACTTTTGCTTTCATGTTCACTGAAGCATTAGTTGTTACAACTGAGATTTGAAAACAATCTTAGCATCATCCATAAGTGAGTTAGTGTGCTATATATATATGTGTGAACAATGGTAAGTTATTAAGCCCCCCAAAAGAAAAAAAATCATCCTTTTCCCAAAATTACAGGTACACAGAGAACAATCTTCTAAGCAAATCATCTAGATCGATCTGGATTTTGGTTTTTAAATTATTTGGCATAATTGATAAGGAGAAAAATGTTCATATGCCATAAATCTAATGAGCCAGTATATATAACTTAAATTAATTAAGTATAGTCTGTCATTTAAATATATTGCTATTATTTAATTATGTATGCATTTTACATAGAAGTGTTTCTGCATAGGGACAGATATAAGTTATTCCACACTCTTGGGACACAGATGCAAAAGCTCTCTTATATAATCAAATGTGGTATTTCCCAACATCACAGTGTGAAAAACTGCTTTGCTCTTGGTAGTGTAGACATAGTAAATGGATGAGATCTGGTTGCGAGCTGAAGTTTTCGGGTCCTGATTTATTTTAAAAATCTAAACAATCAAAGGAATGGGGATCTGGGCAGTAGGGGTGTCCTGTAGGCTGGGACAGGGCCATTGCTATAGCTACTGTGGTAGTAGCACTCAATGTCACCAGCTGGAGCTTCCGGGTGACCAAGAGGCAATTTAACGTGTTTCTATGAATATAAATAGAGACTATAAGAATAACAAGGTCTGAGTTACATTTCACTGCATTTGAAATAAAGATGCACCACCTTGAAACTCAAAGGGAGCAAGGTTCAGCAAACAACATGTTTCCTCTAAGATATAAAGCAAACTCCTTAGACTCTTGGCATCAGGAAGTGATAATGGGTTGGGTTTATTTACAAACCACTTGAAATGATGAATAGGAGGAACTGTTAAATATCAATAATTAAAATATTGTATACCAGAGTTGAGTAACGGATACCTTTGTAATTTTTTCCCTTAGCCAAGAGACATTGTGCAACTTACTTAGTGGGAAGCTCCAAACAGGCTATGTTTAAGGACAGATGAAACACTGGACATCTCCGTAATTCAGAACAGCAACCTGGCACTAAAGAAGTCCTGCCATATGACACCAGGGATGATGTACAGCAGCCAGTTCCCTTCTTCCATTCTGAGAGTTCTGGGAATCAAATTCAAGTCATCAGTCTCAGTGGCTAGTGCTTTCAATCTGACATTTCTCTGTGCATCTCCCTGGCCTTACAGTGAGTGTCTTAAAGTATCAAAGCATCTGTTTATCTGTGATGGACTCTGGATTATGCCTTATAACAGAGATCATCAGATATTCTCTGGATCATCTTCTGCCAGATACTTGGAAGAACTATTCTTCTCTGGGCTTTCTGAAGTGAACTATAGCCATGGGATTTGTCTAAGAAATTTCATGAGTAAAAGCAACACAGGAAATTTCTGAAAAGTTTTAAGAGGCAACACAGGACTGCCATGCTCCTTCCACATGATTTTGGGAACTTAGAGATGATAAAGTAACCCTATCAGGTCCACTCCCTGTGTGTGAATGGCAATTGGATCTCTATTGAAGTCACATACAGAGTATAGGAGTAATGGGTAGGCTGATGTTGAGTTTTGGCTACTAAGATCTGGGGTTTAGTTATCTCCACTCTGTACTGCAAGAAATTCTCACTGACAGAGCAATTTAATGACTTTAAAGATAAATTTTAAGCCAGGGGAGGAGATACATGTTTGTAATACCAATACTCAGGAAGCAGAACAAGATGGTGGAAAGCTCATGGCTTGATTGAGTTCAAGCTCAGATGTGGCTACAGAGATTATTTCTGAAAAACAAAAACAAAAACAAAACTACCACCAAGAAACTCAGCCTAATACTTATTTTAAAAACACTATGATATTGAGGATGGCCTGGGAGCAAGCATTTCAAACTGGCAAGCCTTCAGTAAGACCAGGAGAGTGCAGATAAGAGCATATCTCCAGAGTTCTCCACTTTCCATAGTTTGGAAACACAACAGACAATGGTACAAAGCACCCATTTCCACGTGTGATGACATGAAGAAAGGCCACCTTTGTAAGCCCTGTCCCAGCTCTGTTCCCTCATTCTCAGATGTCTCAGACATGGCAATGCTGATGACTTCTTTTAGAATTTATTAGTGAGGGTTAACTAAGGAGGGACATCTAGAGATGGACAAATAACTCTTCCCATTATTGAGGGTGTTCTTGGGGATAAAACGAAAACTATGGATTTGTGTTTACTATCAGGTTCCTTGTGAAGCCATTGAAATGCATAAAATAAACAGAGGCTGTGTATGGAGGGAGAATCTGCTCTATTAGAAACTAATAACTGAAATAGTTCTGTGTGTGTGTGTGTTGTGTGTGTGTGTGTGTGCATATGTGTATTTCTGTGTATTTCTGAGTATCTTCTTTAGTCATTTGTCCACCTTAATTTTTGAAATAGATTCTCTCACTAAACCAAACCTAACTGACTTATGTAGGCTGGCTGAGCAGGAAGCCCTGGGATACTCCTGTTCTCTATCCCCAGAACTGGCATGCCTTCATTTTCAGCATTTTTCATAGGTTCTAGGCACGTGAATTCAGTTCCTCATGTCTACAGTGAACATTTTACTGTCTGAGCAATCTGCTTGGCCTATCAATTGAATAAATTAAGAGGCAATATAGCAAAGGAAAGGGTTAGGTTAAAGGATTTTTATAATAAATACAGAAAACAATATAATTTTATAGGTAGAAATTATTTACTAATTTTTTGAGCTATGACAGTTTTTTTATCATAGAAATACATTAAGCTTGGTGGATCTAGACTAAGTATATGCACAAAATGATAAATCCTATGGAGAACTGGAGTGATGACTCAACAGTTAAGAGCACTTGCTGCTCTTGAAGAGAAACTGAGTTAATTTCCTAGCACCCACATGGTAGCTTCCAACCATCTGTAATTCCAGTTCCCTAGGAACCTGATGTCCTCTTCTGACCTCTGTGAGCATGAGATAGGTATGTGGTGCACATATATGCATACACATAAAACACTCATGTTGTTGTTTGTTTATTTTTACTCTTTTGAGTTGCCCACCACCCAGCTTCCAAATAAATCACACATGGAGGCTTATTCTTAATTATAAATGCTCAGCCTTAGCTTGGCTTGTTTCTTGCCAGCTCTCCTTAACTTTAAATTACCCCATCTACCTTTTGCCTCTGGGCTTTTCCATTCTCTTACTTCTGTAAATCTTACCCCATGGCTGGTTGTGTGGCTGGGTGGCTAGCTCCTGATGTTCTCCTCCTTCTCTGGCTACTTCTTTTTTCTCTTCCCAGATTTCTCTTTCTATATAGTCTCTCTGCCTGCCAACCCTGCCTATGTCTCTGACTTACCTTGCCATTGGCCATTCAGCTCTTTACTAGACCATCAGGTGTTTTAGACAGGACAGGCACAGTAACACAGCTTCACAGAGTTAAGCAATGTAACATAAACAAAAGTAATATACCTTAAAATAATATTCTATAATACACTCATATACATCAGATAAAAATTTGGAAAGATACGTGCTCCAGTATAATAGTCACAAGAATTTTCTCCCCCTAATTTAATAGTAAGAAGAAGTTCTTTAACAGTGTGTGTGACTTGCTGACACATACTGGCCTGTGCCAGGTGACCACAGGAGGAAGAACTCTCTAGTAGTCTTTAATCAAAAGGGTCAATCACAATTTTAAAGACTGACTTAGTATAGCATTCTCAAAAAATGAATAGTGACAAGACTAATAAAACTCTTCAGTGTGATGACTATAAAATCCCATGACAAGGTTCAAGTATTCTCAAATACATGCTTAGCTCTAGGGAGATGAGCACTAGGCAAATGATTTGAGTTTTTAAAACTTCTTTGCATTGATAATGTTAGCACTGTGTGGGGTTTTACATTTTCTGAAGCACTAGATTGAATTTTACCTAATCATATCCTTGCACTATCCTCGTTAAGTAGCTACAGGGGAATAGCAATGCACATTTCCTAGTAGAGAGACAATTCAAAGAGGTTATTAAAGATCTTGCTCATGGCCAAGCAAACTAATGGAGGGAAGCTGGTGATGGAGACCATGTTATACAAGCCGAGACCCAGCTAGCTATCCCACTCCAGCACACAATCTTGTCTCACTCTGGTGAGAAAGACTGTGTTTTGTCCAGGCAGCCACAGCTTAACTAAGAAATAGGAAGTTTAGTTTTGACTTAGAGGAAAATAATAACCAATGATCCTTGTGTGAGAAATATATCCTAAGAAAATAATAACCAATCCCATTTGTCAGGAAAATTTAGGAGGCAAAAGCTCAGACAGGGACACTCTGATATGAGCCTCCAAAAGGAATTAGCACAAATTTTCTTCTGTTTAAAATGTAAAAATAGACATGAACTTTTAAGACATAGACAAGGTCATGTTAAATTGTCAAAGGCATACTGGAATATGAATTTCCAGATGCTTGTGTCCCTGGGTGCCTCATGCCAGGCTGTTCATTAAAGATTTTAAAGGCAGAAACCATGTGCATCCTATTTGTCTGAGACTCCAAATCAAAAGGATGCTTTAGGTTCTCAACTAGGATGGTTCACCCAACATCTCTAGAAGAGGCTTCTCCCTGGATTTACTGGTTCAGTCTACATTGCATACAAAAATCCTCATTAAGAACATCCAAGTCTAGAAACTAACCTAAAGTTAGCATACTTGTACAATCAGCACAGATTTCTATCCTCTTCAGAACACACAAACACACACACACACACACACACACACACACACACACACACACTAAATATGCACTGATCTTCAAATTCTCTATGTTTTTAGGTGAAATGGAAGCACTCTAGAGCATCTGAACACATACAACAGTCATCTAAGTTCTAAATTTTTGTAACCAGGGTGACTAGTATCTCCAAGAATTGAATTGGTTTGAAGGTATTTTTTTCAAAGATGTTTATATCTTCTTCTAAATATCTAGAATAGGTTGGGGAGCAAAAATTACAGTTACAATTGTGATAGATTTGCTATCTATTACCACTCAACCTCAGCAGTCTTTATATTCTTTATTAATAGTGGAGGTATATTTAATACGGTTAGAAAATATACTATTTTACACTCTTAGATGTTACCAATGGTGAAATTCTCTCATCCTTTTATTTGATGGTGTACTTATTAAAGGAAATCACCAGTGGTATAAACTTGTATCATCTGACATGCATAGCCATATCAGAATGCTTAAAAATGTCCAAGGTGTTTCCAGATGTAGACAACCATTGTAATTTTTGTGGGGAATCATAGGCTGACAGGATGGCTCAGTGCTAAGAGTGCATAGTAACCTTGCAAAGTAAATGTGTTCAGTTCCCAGCACCATGTCAGTTGGCTCACTCCTCTCCAACTCCATGAGATCTGGAGCATATCTGGCCTTCATGGGCACCTGCACTCATATGCACATACCCATACAGACATACATATATATATATACACAATTGAAAAATAAAATAAATCTAAATTATGAATGATTATAAAATTGTAAAGAATAGTTGAGTGGAAAATATTGTGTTGTATCCCAGGATTTTTAAAACTTACATAAGAATACAGATACTCAGTATGTGGATGTCATCCCATTCTACACTGAATATTGTGGTCACTGTACAGAGAAAATATGAACCCAGAAACCATTGTTCTAATATCTGAGCAAATGAGCTTACTTTTCCTAATATTTCATAGAGCTCCTTTCCTGTTTTTGCATATCTGTTTATTTTCTGAATCAAGCTTTAGCCAGAACATGCTTGTCATGAGGCACAGGTAATAAAGGAAACATTGCTATTTCGTCAGTAACAATTACATCAATTCACAGTCAAATTATTATGCTCACCCTACAGTACCAGTGTGAGGGTTAGGTAAAATTTTACAGTGTGTGTTCTATTCTAGTTCCTTTTCTATTGCAGTGATAAACACCATGGACAAAAGCAACTTGCGAAGGAAAGATATTATTTGGCTTACAATCCATTTGGTGACAATCCATCATTGAGTGAAGTCATGGCTGGAAAAAACCATAGAGAAGTATTGCTTGTTGGGTCACTCTCTTTTAGGAACATGATCAGATGACTTTCTTATACATCCTATGACTACCTGTCCAGGAAATGACACCACACATAGTTATGTGGACCCTCCTACGTCATTTAGGACAATTGTCCCTCACAGAAATATTCTCAAACCATTATGATGAAGAATTACTCAAATGAGATTCTTTTAAAAGAATTCTATGCTGTGTCAAGATGATGTCAAGTAAGAAATCTGCATTAACGTTAAGTCAGATGTTTGGTTAAAAGTCTGTGAGTTATAGAAACTATTACTTTTCCCCAGAACTCATATTGTATACAGAGTGGGGAGGCAGAAATGGAGGGAGGGAGGGAGGGAAGAGAGGTAGGGAGGAAAGGAAGGAAAGAAGTAGGGAGGGAGGGAAGACTGAAAGAAGGGAGGAAGAGAAAAAAAGAGAGAAAATTAGAGACTAGAGAGGACTGAAAGTGAGCTACCAATTTTAAAAACTTCTTTTATAGTGGTTGAAGAAAGAAAAAGTATACTCAAAACTCATGCCATCTGTTTGTTCCATTCCTATGAGTGCTGTGTTGAGTGTGAAAAATAAGGCTAACACAGTCAGTATCTTTTGTGTTCTAGGATGAGATTCCCAATACCATGATGAGTGCATGGCATGAAACATAACTCAGTCTGTTTATATTTGATATGTTTGATCAAGGATGTAAAAAGAAAATGTGGCTAAAGAAATCTGTAATGTCTATGTGACAATTTGAGAGAAATTAGGATTGAGTAGTGAGGCACAGACATATGAATAAATATTCAAGGATCTGACCAAAACTATGAATAAGATACAGTGAGTTGGATGGTTGAGGTCCAACTGAAGATGGAGAAAGATGCTAAGTCATGGAAGGCATTGCAAGCAAGGATATTGGTAGCGTCTAATACATCGTTATTATGATTCTCAGAAGGATTGAAAAATTATTTTTATATTTATATATTTATTCTGAGTGGGGGCTGTGTGTGGGAGAGTGGATGACCTTGCATATATTTGGAGGTCAGAAGACATTGTGGGAGTCAGTTCTCATCTTCCACCAAGTGGATTCTTAACATCACACTCAGGTTCACATTTCATAGCAAGAACTTTTACTCAGTGAACCTTCTAGTTGATAACATCCCACCATACACAGAGACACACTTCTTCTGTTTTTATTGTTTGTTTGATTTCTTGCTTTGTTATGTTTCCTTTCACAATTATTTATCTAGTGAAGGATGACTGATGCTAGATTTAAGAAATAGATCCCTCAAATAGGACGCATTGATGAGACGCTCCCTACAGCGCTGATTTTGGAACTGAGTCCCAAGCTCTATCAGGCACTTCTGTATATTTGTCATTTGCTCCAAGAGAGATTAGCTTCAGGTTCCATACTTTCAAACAACACAGCAGTCCTTGTCATAATCAGTGATAAGCACAGAAGATGTAGCAATTCTTGGAGTCACCAAGGCCACACAAAGTACAGTTCATAAATGATACAGAACAAAATATATGTATTGTAAGGGAAAAATAAGACAGACATGCACAGTGTTGATCATGAGCAAAGTTTATTGATTCAGGCACAGTATCTGATTGATTATTCTTTCTGTTTTTGTGCATCTGAAAATATTCATAATGAAAAGGCTTTTAGCAACCTAGGAGGTATCATTTGCAAGTAATGTTTTATGGATTATTTAGCTCTTCTGAATCTTAATTTCTTGATTATTATGACAAACATACCACATACACCATGTGAAGGTGGACTGAAAAAAAGATAAAGGAAAACAACTAGATATAGGGGTAGGGAGCAAAAAGAGGGAGCTCTGTAGACAATAGATGCCATCATTTTAAAGATCAGCAGCACAAGGCCATTATTGAAGCATCAGCATGGAGCAAATTTTTGGCATCTCTGTCTTAGCCTGGAATACTGGACCTCCTTCTACTTTAATAAGAAAGTGAAACATCTAGAGGCACTGTGAAGACACAAGTTCTCCCTCAGTTGATCCAGCGGATTTCCAGGGTTCATCCTTTCTAACAAGCTTCCAAGTGATGCTGAAGCAGTGGCCCATGAACCACACAGAAGCAAGCTCTGAATTCTGCTTTATGACTGAGTTTAAACTTCCAGTGGTATACATCTTGGTTATTAAATTTATGTCTTATCCACCAGCTGTGACTGGTATTTGGCTGGATAGCTCATGAAGAACTTCCGTCCCTTCAAGGAAGGTCCTGAACATAGGTGACTGGTGAATGAATAACCATCCTAGTGAGATAAGCTCTTGCTCCTGAACTTCAGAGTGGAGTACCCAGAAAGAGTGCTGTGGACTCATTTCTGGTTTGGATCCCCAACAATCCTGCGCTTCTGGATATATGGCTACTGTATTGCCTCTATCCCCCTATTCTATGTACAGTTCTCTTAGACGAATGAGACACCTGGTGCTTTCTTAGAACAAAAATGTATATTCATATGATTGCATAGACCTACCCACTGACACATCTTCCAGTTACTTGCAATAAAAAATTTCCCCTCTAGTGTTTTTCAAAGCTTGCTTCACATTTAGCGTCTTTTCCACAACATATTCCCTATTGGTTCTTTGTATTTTTGTCTTAAATCAGGTGCATAACCACCTCTCATCACCATCACTTCCCCACAGATATCATGGTCCTATCCATTTGTGAAAGAAAAAAAATATTTCTACCTTGGAGTGAAGGAAAATAAACACTGCTCAATAATGAAGTAACAGATGCCTTATTTGAAAGCAATCTAAACATATGTTCATGAGGCTAAACATAAACTGTTGCACTTATAGCTCTAAGAACAAGGCTTACAAGAACAAAAATTACATTTTTCTAATCTTAATTAGAAACATCTTTACTCTTTTAGGTAAGCATGAATTCTGAAACTCAGCTAGGAAGAGAAACCTACCTACTTTACTATCTATAAATAGATTGTGAAGTTATAGTCTAGGAAGGTTAATGAAATCACACAACATGTAATATATGTACAAACTTATTATATATATACACACACACTTTCCTTTCCTCAAGGAATAATCACAAACACTATTAAAAATCAGCACAGATGCAAACATTGAGAATCATGCAGTCATTTTTAAACATGATGGCCACTTGACAGGAAAGGCCTTGACAAGCTGCCACCCATCTACACATTCTAAACTGATAGGGATATTTCACATCTTTCTGGCAGTATTGACAGACCATTTGCAGAATTAACAGCTCACATTTCACGTGAAAGGATGTGCCTTACCCAAATGAAAACTGAATCTCTGAAAGCGCACTGAAACTCAGTACTCAAACTGTCCAAAGTGCATCCTTATCACTATAAGAAGGCTATTTCTGGATCCATCCATTTGCCTGCAAACCTCATGATGTCATTGTTTTTCTCTGCTGAGTAGTACTCCATTGTGTATATGTACCATATTTTCTTTATCCATTCTTCAGCTGAAGGGCATCTAGGTTGTTTCCAGGTTCTGGCTATTACAAACAATGCTGATATGAACATAGCTGAGCAAATGCCCTTGTGGTATAATTGAGCACTCCTTGGGTATATGCCCAAGAGTGCTACAGCTGGGTCTTGGGGGCAATGGATTCCCAATTTTCTGTGAGGTATCCCAGACTCAGAAGGACAAACATGGTATGTACTCACTCATAGGAGGATACTAGATGTAAAACAAAGATGACTAGACTGCTACACAACTCCAGGGAGGCTTCCTAGAAAACGGGACCCTAGGAAAGACACAGGGATCACCCAATGACAGAGAAATGGATGAGATCTACATGAACAACCTGGACAACAGTGGGAGTAATGAAGGGCAAGATTTGAGGGAAAGAAAGCTTAGGGGATCAGGAGATCCCAGCTGGATCAAGAACAGAAAGGGAGAATGAGCAATAATAGACCATGATAAATGAAGACCACATGAGAACAGGAATAGGCAGAGTGCTGGAGAGGTCCCCAGAAATCCATAATGATATATCCTCTGTAGACTGCTGGCAATGGTGGAGAGAAAGCCTGATCTGACCTAGTCTGGTGATCAGATGGCCAAACACCCTAACAGTCGAGCTGGAACTCTCATCCAATAACTAATGGAAGTGGATGCAGAGATCCTCATCCAGGCCCCAGGTGGAGCTCCAGGTGTCCAACAGTTAAGAAAGAGGAGGGACTGTAAGAGCGTGAATTGTTGAGACCAAGATTGGAAAAAGCACAGAGACAAATAGCCAAACTAATGGAAGCACATGAATTATGAACCAAAGGCTGTGGAGGCCCCAGCTGGATCAGGCCCTCTGGTTAAGTGAGACAATTGAATAGCTTCAACTGTTTGGGAGGCCCCCAGGCAGTGGGACCAGGATATGTCCTTAGTGCATGAGCTGGCTGTTTGGAACTTTGGGCTTACACAGGGACACTTTGCTCAGCCTGGAAAGAGGGGACTGGACCTGCCTATACTGAATCTACCGGTTTTAAATGAATCCCCAGGGGAGTCTTGGCCCTGGAGGAAATGGGAATGGAGGGGAGGGGATGGGGGGAAGGTGGGAGTAGGGGCGGGAGGAAGGAGGACAGGGGAAGCCATAGCTGATGAGTAAAATTAAAACACAAATATAATAATAATAATATAAAAAGGCTATTTCTGTGAATAACATTTCCTCTCTCAGGAAGTTTCATGGTGCTGATGGACAGTTTCTTTCTTACTTTCTGCTTCTTATATTCTTTATGCTTAATTATCAGTCCAGATCCCAATGCCCTGTGGCACATGACCAGATATAGGCTCTGAGTTTGTTATATAGTGCCTTCTGAGAAGCAACCTTTACAGATTAAGTAGCAATGGTGGGTATTTATTGAGTTTATCTTTGCAGCATTCCTTTCTTCATATTTATTTCTGGAAAAATTCTAATTATGCTCAGAGAACAGATGGTGCTAATCTTATCCTTGGAGACATCTAGTGACCAGAGCTGCTGTCGACTTGCTTTCAGCTCCAGAGGCAAGCGTGTAGCTCAGGCTTGACCTGATCACAGTGTGTAGTCCAATGGATTTAAGAAGAAAAAAGAAGATACCCTAAAAGAGAGGCAAGGATGTTTCTTCATTTGAACAGTAGATGGTTCATGCTGAACCTGTGTTGCTGTGTTGCTATTGAAGAAAGAGCAATCTGGGAAAATACTCAAAACAAAGAAAGGGGAAGAGATAGGAACAGGAGAGTTCCATGAGCTCTTCACCTAAGGCTACTGCCTACTGCTGATTTTTTAATTATTTGGCTCCATAATAAATTTCATTTTAGCTTAAGAAACCTTGATTTGTGTTTCTGCCACACACAGTCAAGAGGATTCTAACACATACTAGGTGAGGCTAGGATAGGGAGACTGAGAAAGTTCCAAGAAACAATCCTTACAATGATGTACATAATCCTGAATATCTCTTTTACCAGTTTGTAGAAAACTTAGGAAAATAATACAATTACCTTTCAATATTATTCTCCATTATAGTTTGAATTCTGTGAACAATGAGTCTTTTAAATTTCTATTGTTTTCTAATGTAACATTTAAAATGATAGTTTTAACATAAAATTGTGTGAATGTCACATCAAAACAGAATATATAAAAATATTTTCTGTTGACAATATAAAAGCTAAAATGTTATTTAATTAAAGATTTTATTCACAATCAAACAATAAGTCTAGCTAGTTTAAAATATTAACCCTTCACTTGCAAAAAATTATTTTATAAGACTATGTCTGTGAGATATTCGTAGTTAATAAAATATTTTACATTTGCTATATTGTCTCAGACTTGTTTTGCAAAGGTTCACTACTTTTTGGTTATGTGTATGTTTGTGTGTCTGTGAGTGGGCATGTGACATTAGTACAAGTGCCTATAGAAGCCAGAGGATATCAGATCACTCTAGAACTGTTGTGACAGGTGTTTGTGAGCCAACCAGAGTGGGTACTGGGAATCAAACTTAGTGATATGGTGTGCACCCCAGTAAAATGTATCTTGCGATCAGAGGACAGAGCTAGCCACTAGATTAGATATAGAGGCCAGATAGTTATACCACACACCCTTAATCCTATCACTTGGGAGACCAAGATCCATCTGGATCTCTGTGAGTTCAAGGCCACAATGGGAACAGAGCCAGATGTGGTGGCACACACCTTTAATCCAAGCTCTTGAGATCTCATGCCTTTGCTTGGGAAGCACATATGCTTTAACCCCAGGAAGTAAGATGGCAGGACAGAAAAATGTATATATGGTGTGAGGAAACAGGAACTCACTGTCTTGAGCCTGAGAATTTCATAGAGGTAAGAATGTGCCTGGCTTGTTCTGTTTCTCTGATCTTTCAGCTTTTACCCCAATATCTGGTTCTGGGTTATTTTTTATTAATAAGACTGTTTTGTAATTCATGTTGCAATCAAACCCAGGTCCTCTGCAAAAGCAGTATGGACTCTTATGCCATCTCTCCAGCCCTTCAGACTTTTTATAAAAACCAAGATGGACATTGTATACATTTTCTGCTGCTTCTTCCATCTGAGTAGCACACCCCTAACTGCACTTCACTAATTCAGACACTGATATTCTCAGGTTATGGAGTTCAACAGAAGAACTGTATGCTAGCAAAGTATGTGCACAGCTAAACATCTCAGGTTGTATAATTTAATTTAAAGTATAAGAACACAGCTTAGTATAACTGATATGCTACTTTATTTCAGATTCTTCACATTGGAAGAGCTACTTAAAGACAATGCATCAATATCCACAATGGTAATAACATTGCTATGGTAATGACATGAACTTGAAACTAAGCTTTCAAATTAGTTCACGATCACAGGTTAAGTTCAGGTTGACATGAATTATACCATAACCTAAATTTTAGGCATAGGGTGCTGAAAACAGAGCAACTCCCAGCTGCTTATGTGTGACCTTGAGGATGTTAACTTCCTAAGCCTCTCTTTCCCTGTGGAAGTGATAAGATAACCATAAGCATCTATTTGTCCTTTCTATAATTACATAAACTAGGCCAAGTTATTTGATGTCTCACATCTGACTGTGCCTCCTTCCTGTAGAGCTAGCATCTGATGGTTCCTACCCAAAAACTTCTTTCTAGAGGTACTCAGCTGCCTATGTTTAGTCAACAAGAGTAGCCACAGTCCTTTTGGTTAATTTGGACAAGGTTGAATCATCAACTTTAGAATTGCCCTAAGGGAGAAATAAAAGGTCTTTCCTAGAATTACCTTCCCCAGTCTTACCTACTCTCCTAAAATGTTGGCCATTTTCCAATAAACTTTCTGTATACTAGTCCTCACTTCTTTCATGAAAATTTTACCCAAGATCATACGCGATTAATATTAGTGATGGTGATGATTGTGGTGGTGGTGGTGGTGGTGGTGGTGGTGGTGGTGGATGTAATGAGGATAATGGTGATAATCATAGTGATGGTGGTGATGAAGCTGAAATGGAGAGTAGAAACAGAAATTCCATTGTTTCATTTTGGTGAAGACCACCTTAAACACGCATAGAAACTTTCCTTAAAATAATGTTCTCCAATAGTATAAGGCTTAACTCATGTGCAGATGCAGAGCTACTCTCCACCCACAATCAACTCAGTCAGTAGATACTAGCTAAAGTCATGCTTCCAATTTCATTTCAGTAAAACTTGTTTAGCTGTTCTGTTTTACAGCTTTTATCACATTGAATAAGTGTTAATCAATTATTTTTAAGTAGCTCTTGAGAACAATTTTCTCTAAGGGCTCTTTATACTTTAATATTCCATGATTCTGTGATTTTGGTAATGGCAATATTTAAATAATACATTCCCTGGGAAATAAGGTCATTTAAGTACTCAAATTATCTTATAAAATAATACTTCATAAATTATGTAAAGCAGTGGTAGTGTGGAAAAATAATTCTACTGACAATATGCATTCAACCACTGAGTAAGCACAAGAGTGTGAGCCTTTGTCCTAATAGAATCACATATCCATGGAACATATGGCCTCACTCTGAGTGTTGGACAGCATCTAGTAATGCGGGAAAGCCTTATAAGACATAGTACATCACCAGACACTGGAAATGACCATATTGAATCCTCTGTCTTCCTCAGTCATTGAGCAACATCTAAATGTCTTTCATGACCATGCTAGAAATAGGACAGAGACCAAAAGAGACACACTGAACCAACTCTTCCCATTCCACACTCAACTCACTGTTTCACATGTTTTTTCTTGAAGATCTGTTCCAGCCCAGGGAAGTGTCTTCTCTCTTCTACATTCTACCAATCATTCCATGTTTTCCACCTGAGCTAAGGCAGGTCTTCTTTCCTCTAACATCCTCTAAGATTTCCTGTAGGGAGTTTGTCCAAGACATATATTTCTTCAGCAAATATGAAATAACTTCAGTTAATAGTCAGTTATATATATATATATATATATATATATATATATAATACACACATTTATTTGCTTTTAATAAACCCATTTGCTTTCTATCTGATCATTCACGAACAGTGACAAAGGTTAGATAAATGTAATGAAGTTAAAACAATAACTTTTCTTCAAGATTGTTAACATAGTTTTTGAAAATATAGAACATAAAGTAAAGAATAAAGAAAATTTTTCTTGATTCACCAAATACTATTTTAATGTAATTATGAGTCTCTACTTGTTACAACCATTATAATATCAGATTTATGGGATGTATTTTCTAAGTTTTATACAAAGTTTTGTAAGTCTCAATTTAAAGTTTGGATTAAAAAAATTCTTATGACCAATTAGTAGAGGTTGGATGCTAGAAACTTATGTTAATATCAAATTTTAAATAATTATATTTAGAACATCTAATTAAAAAACATTTTCATTATGGAAGTAATTTTAAACACAGAATCAGAACTCTGTCAATAAATTGAAATGGAGCCATTACTCTTCAGCAGTAAATTTTTTCTTCACAATTGAAATATATGATACATTTTCAGTAAACCCACACATGCATAACTTGTCTTCAGGAAAGACATCCACTAAGGCACAAACACACTCTGAGAGAAGTTGCAGCTGCATGTGTTTTGTAATGTGCTGACTCATAATGGAATCATGACATATGGAGACTACGTCACATAACAAAGATACACACATCTATATTAGCACCTTGAGTAGCTCATCAACTACATTGTTTGAGTGCCTACATGTTTTTTACTATTGAAAATCTATTCATTCACCATACAAATAAAAAATCTCATATTTCTCAATACTTCTGGAGAGAACCTACCCTTTGCCAATCACCTGATCTGACAATTTGCCATTTCCATTTTGTTCTGCTTTGATAGAAGCAAATGCTCCATCTGTTCTGCATCTAGCTCTCGACATGTATTTGTGTGTGCTCACCTCTCTTACCTAGACTGCTTCTGACTATGGATTTCTATAAATACAGTGGAAAGTGAGTACTTCTATTGGTGAAATTATTAAGGCCACTCCACGTAGTTAAAAGGGAGGTTTATTTTGTGGGGTAACTTACAAATGACAGGGTAGGTGTGCAGGCAAAAGGTAAAGGTTAAGTCCGGCGGTGTTCTCTTGGAGAACTCTGCTCGGTCCACCTCTAGTTGCCCGCGGTTCCCGGAACCAAGAGACCACTCCTCCTGCGCCTCTGTCCTCCGCTCCTTTCTCTGCCCCGCCTTTGTGGGCGTGATCTCATGTACTGAAGCCTCAATGGGGTTGAACACTCTCCAGCCAATGCTCGGGAATGGCTACCCACTACATACTTCCAGCAGCTACTTCTGAAACTAGGTATTCTCATCAAATAAGGAATTTAAAATTCATTGCTGCAGTGGTAAGGGTTGTCAGTTACATTTGGCTAAAATTGATCAAATTCGGTGTTTACTTCCTTATTCAACTGAGTAAACATCATTGATCTGAGAAAATGCTGCATAATAAGAAAAAGTTTCAGTAGATAATATATGCTTCCCTTCATTTTATGGTCATTAAGTATGTGTCCCTGTTTCAATCATTCAAGCACACAATCTCATTACAGCATAGCACCTTAGATGGTCTCCTTCCCATTTCATGTGCATCTAAACCAAGAATTAGAAAGGAAAAGAAGTGTTACAAAGACAAGGGTTTAGGAAACACTGAGCTGAGTCTGAAGTCCTTGGACAGCTAGCTTCCAAGCCTCTGAGGCCAGGCAACTTTCATTCCATGCTGATGAACATCTTTATGTGTAGTGTGTGAGGCTCAAATCAGGAGGGTAAAGTCATATCCACTTGAGACCTGCCTTCCCTCCACCTGACTAGAGATGGAGAAAGTGGAGGTAAAGTTGAGCACACACACACACACACACACACACACACACACACACACACGCACGCACGCACGCACGCATGCACGCACATGCACGCACACATGCATGTACATTTTAATCTCCAGAGAACTGTCATGTGTCCACTTCCCAAAAAAAGCATCCAAAACATATCATAAATGGTATTGTAGATACTAAGCCCTCCAGTGTAAATTTTCCAGTAGGTTTAGTGAAAAGCACAGCATATCTTTTCCTAAGCAGCAGTCATAAAGCTCTATGATAACTAATTTTGTGTAAGTTTGATGGTATCATGAAGAACCCAGCTATTCTGTTAAATATTAGTTCTGGTTATACATGCAAGTTTATTTCTGAGGCGATGCCCTACCCTGGTTCCTGCACTCCTGCTTGCCCAACTTGCCATTGATAGCTTGTAAGGTTTTCAGGTTCCATAACCAGATCCTGTAATTCCTTAGATAATGCATAAACAAAACAAACATACACATAGGCATACTATAGATAGGAAATAAAAATTCTCTTCTGTGGAATCCTGACAACTCCTTTAACAATACTGAAGCTCAAGCTACTCTCAGTTCTTATACTACAACACAGAATCATTCATGACATTCAACCCTCTTAAATCATGGAAAACCTAAAGATTCTTACAGGGATGCACAGCACATTGGAGAACTATAACCAAAACACAAGGGTTTCTCAAATCCTCAAGCATTGTCAGAGGCAGGAAGAGAATCAGTATCAGAGGTGGTCACAGCACTATCACTTTGATCACATCTCAATGCTTAGGCTGATTACTCCTAAAGCAATTGTGGCCAGCTGACTCCTCTATTAGAGTACTGACGATTGTGTCACAGAAGACAGGCATATGCATGCCAGCTGTGTGAGTCACAAGACCTGTTTGCCTCTTGTTGATGACCTTAGGTGTCTGTGTTTCTGGATTCCATAATCTGTTTGTAACACTAACCATCATGCTCCAATGTAGCCAGTAACACGGATAAGCAAATACAAGTGCCCAGTCTGTACTGTTCATACAGTGCTACCAGGAAAAACACCTCTTGACAGACATATGCTTTGCCCAAAGTTTTTTCATTAAAACAGAGGTTGAATATACAAAGCTCAAATTAATTGCTCCCAAATGACTGGCTGACGTTGAATAAAGTATAGGTCCATTAGCATTCACCAGTGTTGCTTCATGCAGAAGACCAAACAGGGTGGGGAAGGGTAGAAGAGAACACATGCATCTTCAGTATTTTAAGTTCAGTTTTACAGAATAAATTCTTGTTCTTAAATTTCAAATCACTTTTGTTAATATTCAACTATTTGTGAAGAAAAAAAAAACCACACTCAAGAGATGAAATCTTCTTAAACTTCAGACTTTCTAGTGGTTTGACTTGGGAAAATTACACCACTTCTAGTCTGTTTCTTCCTCTGGAAAGTGAAGACATTCATGACAAAATGACTTAAAATTCACACAAATTACTTGAACAGTGCTCAAAGAACTATTTGCAAATTACAGCAGTGGTGAGCCAGACAGCCACCCTGCTACAGTCATGGGAAAGGGAAGCTGCATCTCTCATCCCTAGACTTTCTGCTAGATTTAGCAGGTTGCAGTTATTGTATTTCCAGAAGTCATTCACTCATTCATTCTTTCTTTCTTTCTTTCTTTCTTTCTTTCTTTCTTTCTTTCTTTCTTTCATCTAAGTATTCCCATTGCAGGACTCCTCTAAGAACTAGAAGATATTCATTTGAATAAAACATTAAAGTACACTTGAAAACCATAAAATGATGTTGATGTATAAGCAGTAAGTAAGGAAAGTAGACACACCATTGCATAAGTTATTATTTTTGCTTAAATCACAATAATGATAAGTTGCTACCTGTTTGTTTAGGTAAAAGAGAGTCTTTAAGCATTACTATATTTAAATGAAAAATTCCTGGGGAAAAACTATGCTATCTCTCTTAGCACATAAAAATTCCAATTATCTCCATTACCACTGTCCAATTAATAACTGATGTTTCAAAAAGACATTTAATGAAATGCTTCATCCACTTTGCTTCTGCTAATAGAAAGGCTGACTTGTAGAGCATGAGCCTGGGACACACTTAGGGTCCATTTTGTGAAAACATTTTTTCATTTACTACCCAAATTGTAGCTCAAGATTCTGGATAGAGGACAAAGTAGTAAATAAGACCTTCTGGGTAGCTCCAAGGATGACAGACAATTATTCATGATGACTTACGTCTACATATGGCCAATGCATCATTTGGGTCCTGCACCTAAATATCAATGCACATTTATGATGTCTTCAGACACTAGCACTCATCTTGGATATCAAGCTCACATTCAGAATACAATTTTTAAATCATAAGTCAGTGAGGCACAGTGTTGTTGAATATTAGTTTAAGATTATTACATTTATTTATGCTGTGGAATATTGTTTAATGATACAAAGATGTGTTGTATTTTTTTATGTTGCATTTGTTTAACTCTGTGAAGCTGTGCTACTTTGCCTGCCTAAAACATCTGATTGGTCTGATAAAGAGCTGAACAGCCAATAGCAAGGCAGAAGAGAGATAGGTGGGGCTGTCAGGCAGAGAGAATAAATAGGAAGAGAAATCTAGGCTCCAGAAAAGAGCAAGGGGAGAGGAGCAAGAAAAGGAGAAGAGGACTCCAAGGACCACACAGCAAGCTACACAGCAAGCCACAGAGTAAGAAGGAAAGAAAGATATATAGAATAAAGAAAGATAAAAAACCCAGATGCAAAACACAGTTAAAGAAAATGGGAAAATTTAAGTGAGAAAAGCTTGTTAGAAACAAGTCAAGCTAAGGCTGGGCTTTGATGAGTAAGAATAAGTCTTTGTGTATTTATTTGGGAACTGGGTGGCAGACCACCAAAGAGAGATTAAAAACCCTACAGCAGTGTCAGGTTCTTTCAGCTTCAAGATCCTCAAAGTGAACGAACCTTATGACATGAAGTAGGTCATCCCTCCTCATGTATTCTTCATGATACATGTCCCTATGCAGGGAGACACTTCATCACAGTGGGCCTCACTGAAATGACCTGAGTACGGTTCCCAACTGTCATATAACAAATACAAAATGAAACACAAGTCACCCAATTTTGAATTTAATATCTTTTTATGGGTCTGGGGCAGGCTCAGTTGGCAAAGCATTTGTCTTTCAAGCATGATTACCAGAGCTCTACCCCAGGACAAATGTGTGTTAAAATGCCAGGAATGATTGAGCACTTCTAATTCTTATGCTGGAGGCAGAGCCAGGAGGGTATCTAGGGATGCTGGTGAGCTAATCTAGTCTAACTTGATGTATTCCAAGCCAATCAGAGCCTCTGCTTCAAGAGAAGTGGCTGATATTCCTGAAGAGGACACATGAGGTAGTCCCCCAGTACCCCAAAACACATATGCACCCCCTTCACACACACACACACACACACATGCACCCACACACACACATATATGTACATCAAAAGTTTTTAAAGAATAAATATCAGACATATACCAGTCTGGATCCTAAGGAAAGATTATAGATATTTTTGCTGTTACTATTAGACAAAAATATGCCACACAAAAAAAATGTAATTTCATAATGAAATTAACAAAGCATAAACTGCACTAGTATTTTATTCCTATTACTCTCCCAAAACAGGACTTCACACTCTTAAATAAGTGACAGCATCATTGCTTACATTGGCTTCAAGGTAACTAGTGCTTGAGAAGGTTCCAGGTCCTGCAGAAGTGCAATCACAGCCCTCCCTTTCAACCCACATGCTTCCTAATAGCAGATTATGAGCCATGGCTTCTGGACTGTCTGCCTTGCCTTCTTGAATTGATTACACTTTATCAGGGGTGCTGACAGGTGCCATCTTTAAGCTTACTTAAGTTGCTAAAAAAACAGCCTTAGGTAAGATGCCTTGCAGAGGAGCTGTAGATTGAGAAGGGGGCTTTCCATTCTTGCTTTAATTTCCTTTTTAATTCATTTTAATTAAAATAAAGTTAGATCACTTCCCCCCTTTGCTTTCCTCCCTCCACATAATTCAATGACCCCCACTCTCAAATCCATAGCCTCTTCTTTCCTGTTTATTATTGTTACATATATTTGTGTATATTTGTTTGTATTTTGTGTGTATATGTATATGTACACACAACTATATAAATACGACTGGCTGAGCCTGTTTTTGTTGTTTTTGTGTGTATAGTTTAGGGAAGACCACTTTGGATTGGGCAGCTAATTAGGGTCTCATTTCTGGGATATTCAAACTTTCCCTCTCTCAACAGTCTTCAGTTGCTTGTTGTTCCTTGTCCAAGGGTATGACTCCATGACATTGTTCCCCTTCAATATTAGCATGCCCACTGATAGCTCCACTGTTCAGATCTTGTTCCTGGAGCCATTTCTATGAGGGATTTTTTCACAGCAGAACTCCTAGTGTTCTGGCACTTATAATCTCCCCCTCTTTCATGATGTCCCCTGAGCTATAGATGCAAGAGTGATATAGATGTATCCACTGGGGCTGGGATTCCCCACAACACATTGATCTTTGCATTGTGCCCAGTTGTCATTTTCTGTGATGGTCTCATTTTCTATAAAGAGACCCTTCTTTTTATTTATTTATTTATTTATTTATTTATTTATTTATTTATTTATTTATTTATTTATATTTGTTTTAATTTTACATATCAGCAAGGGGTTCCCCTGTTCTCCCCCTTCCTGTCCCCACCCCTACCTTTCCTCCATCCCCTCCCCTCTATTCCCATCTCCTCCAGGGCCAAGACTCCCCTGGGGATTCATTTAAACCTGGTGGATTCAGTACAGGCAGGTCCAGTCCCCTCCTTCCAGGCTGAGCAAAGTGTCCCTGTGTAAGCCCAAGGTTCAAACAGCCAGCTCATGCACTAAGGACAGGTCCAGGTCCCACTGCCTGGATGCCTGCCAAACAGTTCAAGCCACTCAACTGTCTCACTTATCCAGAGGGCCTGATCCAGCTGGGGGATCCATAGCCTTTGGTTCACAATTCATGTGCTTCTGTTCATCTGGCCTTTCGTCCCCATGCTTTTTCCAATCCTGGGGTCAACAATTCACGCTCCCACAGTCCCTCCTCCTTCTCGACAACTGGACACATGGAACTCCACCTGGGGCCTGGCTGAGGATCTCTGTATCCACTTCCATCAGTCACTGGATGAGCCTTCTTTAATAAGGAGTGATAGCTACAATTGTCTACATTAACAAGGTAAGACTTAGAATGTAGTGAGGAATTGTGCTGGTTTAGCAGTGCCATGCTAGTAGGTTTTTTTTTTTCTTTTTTTTCTACAATCCATGACCTCACCAGCCCTGGAAAGTTGGCTAGGTTTCTAGTACCAGGGATGGTTTCCCTCCGACTGAGTGGGCCTTAAGTCCAATGGTCAGCTAGGAGTATCATTTATTGCATTGTACCTTTAAGGATATCTTGCCATTGTGTGGTTCACAGCTGTCAGATCTTGGCAAAACATACAGGAGAAAAGACTCATTTTCATCAGAGAGAGCTGGGAAACTGGATGTCCACGTGCATCCAGAGTGAAATTAGGCCAGTATCTTTCACTCTGTGCAAAAATTAGCTCTAGATTGATCAAAGACCTCAGTGTGAAACCTGAAACACTAAAACTGCTAAGAGAAATTATTAAGAAAATTAAGAAAAAGGAAGTACCCTTTAAGATTTAAGTAAAGGAAAGGGCTTTCTGAACAGGATTCCATTTGCCCAGGAATTAAACTAACGATTTAACAATGACAAGCGGGACCTCATTAAAAAAAAAAAAAAAAAAAAAAGCTTCTCTACAGCTAAGGAAATAAACAGCTGAGTGTAGAAGAAACCAAAAACAATGGAAGAGAATATTTGACAAAGATAGATAGATAGATAGATACATACATACATACATACATACATAAGTAGATAGATAAGTAGATGGATGGATGGATGGATGGATGGATGGATGGGTGGGTGGATGGATGGATGACAGGATGAATATACAAAAAAACTAAAAAAAAATAGTTGAGGAAAATAATTACCTAATTGGTCTAGGGGTGTAAACAGAGAGGTTGCAACAGAAGAAATAAAAATGGCTAAGAAGTTCTTCCAAAATTATTCATAAGCCTTAGCTATTAGGGAAATGCTTTAATTTCTTATTGACTGACATATGTCTCTGAAACATGACTCATGGTAAAAGCAATGGTTTATTCCATGGAACTATGGAAAGAATACAAACAAAAGTTCATGTGATCCAGGCATATATCAAAAGCAAAATATGTAACATTTCTCTTTCTTATTCTTTGTTCAGAAATAAAGGTCTCATCACAAGGTACCAGGACATTCTTGCTGCAGAAAAGATTAAAGTTCTGAGAAAAGCATCCTTATGCACTAGGCTACCACGAAGTGATAGTCACTGACTGAGGCTCCCAGAGTAGCAAAAGAGAAGGCACATGTTTTGGAGAGACTAACAAAGGCTCTATTTGGGCAACTACACATTCAACTTGCATAAGAACAGGCAAGGGAAGAAGGAGACACAGGGACACTCAAATCTGGTCAATCCAGGGTCTCCATTTTTTTTTCCAGTATGGGAGTAGGTTGTGTCTTAGTTAGGTTTAATATTGCTGTGATGAAACCCCATAAACAAAAGCAACTTGGGGGAGAAAAGGTTTTATTTCACTTGCACTGTACTCCTATATAATGACTCATCATTGAACACAGTTATGGCAAGAACTCAAAGCAGAAACCTGAAGGTGGGAGCTGATACAGAGGTCATGGAGAAATGCTTGTTGGCTGGGTTGCTCCCATAACTTGATCAGTTTGCTTTTTTTATAGAATTCAGGACCACCAGGCCAGGGGTGTCCTGACCCACAATGGACTGGAACTTCTCCCCTCAATTACCAATGCCTTACAGGCTTTTGTACCTTTAGTCTGATCTTATGTACACATTTTCTCAATTGGAGTTTGCTCTCTCACTTGACTCTGGCTTGTGTCAATTTGACCTAAAACTAACCAGTACAATTAGGAACTATTTTTCTTTAATTTTTTTTCACACAGTATATTTTAATTATGTTTTCCACTCTCCCAACTCGTCCCAGATTCTCCCCACCTCCCTATCCACCCATCTTTATGTTCTCTCTCCTCACTCTTTCTCTTTCAAAAAGAGACAAAAATGAAAATAAAAACAAACAATAAGACAAAAACGTCAAAACAAAGCAAAAAGCCCGCCCTCAGCAACAACCACAAGAACATGGAGTTTTTTGTTGTTGTTGTTGGCCAACTACTCCTGGGGTTTGAATGCCCAATAATACTCCATTGAAGAAAGCAGATTTTCCCTTTTCCAGCTGGTATACATTGCAAATAGCTTCTTGGTTAGGGGTGGGACTTTGTGTCTACTTCCAACAATCAGTTCTGGGACACAGTCTATAAGTCTTGTGCATACTGCCATACTCTCTCTGTGCACCATTCCTGTTAGAATCTTTCTGACTCGTTTTCCACATAGATCCCCAAGCCTTAGGGTAGGGGGTTGGTGAAGACAATCCATTTAGGATAAGTGCTCTTAAGTGTTTAACTCTCTGCCCATTTCTCAGTTGTTGGTCTCTGTGTTAATTCCCACCTACTGCAAAAAGAAGCTTTTCTGGTGAGAGTTCAGTGAGGCACTGATCAATGGGTATAGCAATATATCATTAGGAGCTGTTCTTAGGTAAGAATCAAGTATAAGAAAGCTACTCCTACTCTGAATTAAAGAACTACATTCAAAGAAGTCAATATATAAGATATTTTCCACTGAAAATTTGAAAACTGAAATGTTAATAAATTAAAGATTCTATCCATGATCAAAAGAAGAAAGATTTCAGGGTCTTTTCATAGGTAAAATTCAAGTTTACCTAACCTAGTCACTACTCTAAGTTAAAGAAATATAGTATATTTTCAAGAATAGGTAGGGTCAAAGGACTGAGAAACCTTAGGTTTTAGTTGGGGTTATTATTGCTGTGATGAAACACTATGACCAAAGGCAATTTAGGGGGAGGTTTATTTAATTGACACTTTCATATAATAGCTCATAATTGAAAGCAGTTAGGGAAGGAAATCAAACAGGGGCAGGAACCTGGAGTCAGAAGTCGATGCAGAGGCCATGAAGGGGAGCTGCTGACTAGCTTGCTCCCCATGACTTGCTCATTGCTCAGCCTGTTTTCTTATAGAAGCTAGGACACCAGCCCAGGGGTGGCACCTCTTGAAATGGGCTGGGCCCTCCCTCATTAAAGAAAATTCCAAGAGGGTCGTCTACCTGGAGCCTGGTCTTCTGGAGGCATTTTATCAATTAAATTTCCCTCCTCTAAGTTGATATAGCTTGTCAAGTTAAAATAAAACTAGCCTTTTCTTTCATATTATTTTCAAAACACAGAAAGTCTTTTATTCAATGCTGGCTGTTAAATTTCCCAGCTAACTAAGCAGAGAGATCTGTGAATGTATCTTCAGTATTTCATAGAATTGCTGATTTTAGCTATCTGGAACACACAAAGTTACTAAATGAACATGCTGTGGTATATCATTTCATGACTAAAGTCTCAAATGGCCACTGGAATTCTAATTTTTTTTTCTTTCTGTATCTGTTGATTTGAACATGAAGGAAGATGTGAGTCATTATAATATAAAATGTTTTGACTCATGTAATGGTTAATCTTTGTGTAGGTAACAGAATTTACGATCAACTACGAGACATATCTCCAGGCTTGTCTTTGGGGACATGGCTGGACTGGTGTGATTGAGGAATGAAGCCCTGTCCTGCATGGCTGAGGCATACACATGGACTGGTGCTTGAGACAGGATGAAAGGGAAAACTAGAGCCCTGGAACTGGCATTGGCACCCATGTCTTCTGCTCCCTGACTGCTTACAGGTAGCCGGGTACCTCATGATCCTGCAGCCACAGATGACTTTGGTGCCTCTCCTCTCTGCCATGATGGACTCTGAGTCCAATAAACCTTTTCTTCCTTAACTTGTTTTTCTCTGATATTTTGTCACAGCAAGAATAAAAACAACTAATACCAGACCAGTTTTCCAAATATCACATTTATCCAGACACACATAACTAGGACATTTCCAGTGACACAAAACTTTGAAAATGAAGAGTCCTTGAGGATCTGTTCACTTATTGTTACTTAGAAAGTCTAATTATACAATCAAGTCATGTTTCAGAAGTGCTTGGTTTGCTTATAAGCTGCATCATCTTCAAGCTCAGGAGAAAATACACTTAGGCTTCTTGTTCCTGTCTTATAAATAAACAGTCTAGGACTGAATAATCTCCAACTGCAACTGTATACCAGTAAAACAAATTTACTTCGTACAAATTCACAGAAAACTAGTAGTAACATATTAACCAATTTTCAGCCTACTTAATCTATTTCTATTGTACTCTGATTCAGCTATTTCTTTGTCTCTGATGTGTTTATAATCTATTCAGATAAAACTAAACATATACTCTCTTATGTTTTATTTATTCATTTTCCTTAATCAACCTCTTAGCTGAAATATATTTTCTTCCAAGTACTCCTTTACAAACTACCTCTATTGCCCATCAACATTACAAACGCCTTTGCTATTGTGTACTAGGGCCGATTCTCTGGGTGGACAGTATTCTTGGTTGTTAAGGCTCATAATAGAAAAGCCCTATTTCTATGTCTAAAGTTTCTTGAAATTCTCCCTCAGAAATTATTATTTCTTGAAGATAGAGAGATGACCCAGCAGTTGAGGGTAAACATTTTTCTGGCAGAGACCCCAAGTTTGGTTTAGGGCTCCCATGTCAAGCAGCTCATGCCTACCTGTGACCCCAACTCCAGGGGATCTGACACATTCTTCTGATCTCTGGGGACACCGAGGCATCTGCATTTGTGTCATATTCACAGAGCTACACATGCACACACATAATTTAAAATAAACGCAAATCTTTTTAAAAATAACTGATTGTTTCTTCATTTACTTTATGCCTGTTTTCTGGACCAGCCTATTCTTAACTTTCATAAATGTCTGCTCAGCTGCAACTGACAAAGCAGGATCCTGCCAAGTGTGAAAAATCTTGCAATAAGAATGGCACAATCCAAAGCACTTCTTTCCCCCTGAAATGTGTGAGACATTATATGTCTCAGCTAAAAAGGCCCCTTTTAAAATTAAATGAATACAAGAGATTTGAGATCTGAGTGGTGTGTCTACACAAAAACCTAGTGGTAACTGTGAGAGACCCAAACCCAACTATACAGGAGGCAGAAGTGAGGACTTAGAAAACATTTGGAGCTTATAAATCTTAGAGATATGTATAATGTACAATCTTGGCCTTAGTTTGATATTAGTTCAAGTAAACCAGAAAGGGTCCTAACAAAACATAAAGATTCAGAGCTCATGAACAAATAATATGCTAAATAATGTTACATAGCTGGCCACAAGCACCTAACAAGTTAGTTTTAGTCATTTTAGTGCTGGGGCCTATGGCCAGTGATCTGAATAAATCATCATGGCTAACCCAAAGGTAACCAGTCAGGAAGACATGAGATCACACCAAGACTTTGATTCAGTATGTGTTGAAGCCAAATCCAGAAAACAACCTGTAGGCAACCCACATCTCAGAGACTCATGCAGGCTTGAGCAGAGTCCTGAATGCATGACGATTCTCAGAATGCCAACTTCATTCCTTAAGAAAGTACTTGATATCTCTATTGGTTGTGTTAAAATCAGTATCTTTTTCTTTGATTCTCTATGACTTTTATTTTTGTCCTTACCATGCTCTTTTTTAACAGGAAAATCATCTGTTGTCTGTCCACCCATACATAGGACATAGCCAGCTGAAAGCAGAAATTTTCTCCAGGCTCTCTTGTTCTGAGAATGGTTATTAAGCAAAGCCTGCTTCATCCTCTCCACATATGACTTTCTGATTAAGCTGTCTGTACTGCCTCCTCTCTAAAGAAAGACTTCCTTCGGTTCCCTGTTTCTGGCTGCTGGCCCTTCCTACTCCACTTTTTTTCACACATGGCTGCCCAAATCATTTCCTTAAAACTTTCCCATTTCATTACTTTAATCAAATATTGCACAGGTAATTTCTAGCTAGATTTGTAACATTTAATATATGTACTTTTCTTCAGTACTTTCTGAAAACCCATTAAAATGGCAGTACAAACATTTCAAAAAATATGTAACAGGCAAGGACATTGAAAGGCACGAGGTGACAGCATCAGAGACTCATATCTCCCAGGCTGAGGAACTAGGAGCAGAGGCAGCAGAGGCACCTGCCCTAATAGATCCCAGATTGTGAACGCCCAGTTTAGTGTGAGGCAGAAACCCAACAGAACCTCAGGTCTTGGTCGATCACCTACTGGGAAGAGAAAAAAGAAAAAGGAATAATAGGATTAAAAACAAGAAGACTTTCATAAATCATCATAAATAACAGGAATACATCTTAGGTTCCCTTTACTTTTCTATCTAAGGCATATTGTTACTGAACTTGGGGATCCAGTCCAGCTATTTGTCTTCAGTAAACCAATAAAGAGAGCCAAATTAATAGTTCAGGGGAAGAAAGGGATATTTATTCAGTGTGACCACATTGGGAAGAAGAACAGGGGACTTGAAGTGAGACCAAAGTTTAAATAGAGATCCACAGATATGTATGTCTATGTAGTCTAAGTCACAGTGTGGTCCAGCCCACCACTGACCCATTGTTGTCTGGGGTTCAGTGGCATTCTATAAGGTGATCCGAAAAGTTGTTAGAACTCTTTAACATCTCTTCCAAAGAGAAAGCGTGCCCTCTTGTTCATGTGCCTTCCTTCTCCTAGCAGGAAATTCCCAATTTGGTACACTGTTTCAATAGTCTGCTAGTAGAATTGAGAGAGAGATAAGTGCCTCTTTAAACTCTCTTCATTTCTACCAGTCCCATGACAAAGTGGCAAAGTAAATGGAGGTTGGGCAATCAGAAAACTGTAGAGGTCCACTAATATGAAAGCAAATTCACACATTAACAATTTTAAGTCATTAAAGAAGAATATGTCATCTACTCCAAAATTTATGTGTATCAATGAAGGCTCAAAGCCATGATCTGGCCACTGTGTGAAACATGGGCCTCTTGATTCCCAAAGCAGTGCACCCAAATGGCTTTGTGACTATGAATTTCTTAATGAAAACCTTGTAAAAAATATGTCACAAGGATAGTATCTTCGTTTCAGAAAGTATAGTAGAGAGTAAGAATGAGTGGGTATTGTCCCCTATATCAGCAATAGAAGACACTCTCTTAAATAATGCCCTTTACATAGATAGTTTTAGAGTTACAACAGCAATTTATGAGCCGATTTTCACCAGAAATGTTATCAACTCTCTTTGGTGCCATTTAATGTTCAGGGAGAAAACAAATGCTTCATTTTATCTCCTGACTGGAAATAACTTCAGTGTTTGTCAACCCTCTACTACAACTTCTAGATCTTCCAACCCAACCAGGCCCTCCCAGGCCTTGGGTAAAGTGATTACCTACTGTAAAATAACTTTTGTGTATGAGACATCCTCTTGTTTGTTTCATATGAATCAGCTTGCCCGAGACTCGTGACATAGACTGTTTGGTGTGAATCAGTTTTCCAGAGACTTGTTACATAGACTTGAATGATTTATGCTTTTAACCCAAATAAAATACCCAGCAGCCCAACAGCAGCTGGCAGGCATCCTGAGGGAGTGCAGAGCTCACAGCCTGACCACCCCCTCATATCACATGTATCAGGTCTGGACTTGAACAACAACCAGCCATAGTCTTCTGTAGTTGGTTATTTTTTGTCTTTTTACTCTTTATTCTTTGCTTTTTGGGGGAGCCTGCCACCCAGATCCCAGATAAATCATACACAGAGTCTTATTCTTTCTTATAAATGCCCAGCCTTATCTTTGCTTATTTCTAGCCATCTTTTCTTAACTTAAATTACCCCATCTACCTGTTGCCTCTGGACTTTTATCTTTATTTCTGTGTATCTTTTCTTTCCTTCTTATTCTGTGTCTGGCTGTGTGGCTAGGTGGCTGGCCCCTTCTTTTCTTGCTTCTTTTCTCATTCCTTGATCTTCCTCTTCCCAGATTTCTCCTCCCATTTATTCTCTCTACCTACCAGCCCTGCCTATCCTTTCCAGCCGAGCTATTGGCTGCTCAGTTCTTTATTACACCAATCAGGTGTTTTAGACAGGCACAGTAACACAGCTTCGCAGAGTTAAACAAATGCAACATAAAAGAGTGCAACACATGTTTGCATCATTCAGCAAATATTCCACAGCATAAACAGATGTAACACATCATTCCGCAACAGTCATCTTTCTACTTACCATGGTTCTTTTGAATAACTACACCCATTTATTTGCAGCTCAAATCTCACTGGATTGTCTGAATTGCTATATGTTCATTAACGTAATCCTGAAAGTTGTTGATGTTAAATTAAAATGCCTTTTGTGGAGATATCAATGTCTGTTTACTCTGGTCATTTATTTTTGTGACATCTCCATGGCATGGAAGCTAACAGTCTAAGTCTAGCTCTGTGACTGGTTTACTTTGGGCAAGCCAATCCACTTCTGTGGAACCCAGTTCCCTTGTCTGTGTAAGGGGAACAGACCCATAGACTTTGGGAGGGACTTAGACTAGTGATGTTGAATAGAAAGTCCTGCCAGGTGGTGGTGGCACACGTCTTTAATCCCAGCACTCGGGAGGCAGAGGCAGGCGAATCTCTGTGAGTTTGAAGCCACCCTGGTCTACAGAGTGAGCTCCAGGAAAGGTGCAAAGCTACACAGAGAAACCCTGTCTCAACCCCCCCCCCAAAAAAAAATGAATGGAAAGTCCTCCACAGCGTGCCTCACTAACAAACACGTGCTCTTAGCTAGAGCACAGTCATGGAAAGAAACAATAAAATCTACATGGAACTTATGGTTTCCAGAACAAGAACCCTTTCCTAGATGAATGATTTAAGCTGATTCAATTCCTCTGAACTTCATTTCTATCATCAGGGAAATCAATTTAACCATTTCTTATGTCTTCTATGAGGCAGGCAGCATTCTGGAGTCTTGGGAAATGTTAACAAACAGAGTAGGCTGGGATCACTGTCATGGGGGTGGAAGTGACTGTGATCCTTATCTCTCAGCATTGTTGAATATATAGGAGACTGACACAGGTGTAGCTGTGTTCCATTTATGCCAGTTATTGTTTTGTCCACTGGTAGAATTATAAACAGAAGTGTTGCACATGAGATTCAGCCAGACTGTCTCATTCTGGAGAGAACAGTGTTAGTTGTAAACCACATCTGTAAATACATAGGCAAAGACTTGGTGTTAAAATATGAGTCACTCCAGCTGCTGAGATGGCTCAGCAGATAAAGGCATTTGCCCACAAAACCTGATAAGCTGAGTTTTATTCCTAGACTCACAAAATAGTATATAAATGATAAATGACTCTTCTGACTTCCACATATGTGCATTGGTCTCTCTCTCTCTCTCTCTCTCTCTCTCTCTCTCTCTCTCTCTCTCATAAACACACACACACACACACACACACACACATGTAATTTTTTTTAATTAAATGCATTTCTCCTTCCTATTATACAGCCCTCTTTCCCATGTGCCAGTACACTGACATAGCAAGTATAAGGTGATAGACAGGTGGAAACAATAAGGTATTGTAGTCAAGGAAATCCCAAGTAAGCAGGTTGATTTAGTTATGTCCTTCCATTTGACCTCTTATGGTTTTTAATATGTGGTTATAATTTAAAATGAAATAAAATGTTAAGTGTGATGAACTATTTTTTATTAGAAAAGTGTAATTTTCAGTTATATTTATCTATTTCTTTATTATTACAGGAAGTGATGTGGACATGCTGGATGGTAGTGGTAAAACCTGGTCTTCTCCTGATATTAAATAGGTTAAATTTCTTCACAGATGCCTAATAAATGAAAAACAAACAAATAATGTTGACAAAACAACATGATCCTTGTAGAGCAAATATATCTTGTGCTTTGGAAGGAAATTACTCTAAAGTATTGAGATCTCATCATACCAGATGACAGGATCTCTGCAGTTGTAAGAACCAATACCACTCAAAAGAATAGGGGATTTCATTTGAATGATAGCTCACTTCCATTAATCAGGTAACATATGTCTGGATTGTCTGCCATGTTTGAGTTCCCTTACATGTCTCTATATACACATGAAGCACACATAAATTCTCTCTCTCTCTCTCTCTCTCTCTCTCTCTCTCTCTCTCTCTCTCTCTCTCTCCTTCAACTGTCATCCTGCCAACAGAATGTTTCAATGTCTATTTAACTTACTATCTCAAAGACAAGTAAAGTGCCTGTTTACATGTTTCCTGAAAAGGAAATTCTACCTCTGCACATAAGAAAGATAAAAATTTGGCCTCCATGACAGATTTATCAGACTTTGAATCATAGGTCACCTCATATATACACTCCAAGATGAGCTTTACTGGGTTGAAGCATTCTGTAAAGAAAATATCAGCTTTCATTTTATTTTGAAGCATTTGGTATAGGGGTGTTAATTGATTTTCCATCTACTCCACACCAACTTCTGAGGTGATGCTTTACTGTATACAGACCACATAATTCACAAGGTCAGCTCTCTTTCAGCATTTCATTGAACAGTTATTATTTTCCTGCAAGGAGGAGCTCAGAGTAAAAAGTGCCTTCAACCCAGAAATCATGCGACATCTCTCAGGAAGCCAAAACCATCACCCTGAGTTGCCCACAGCCATTCCTATGTCACCATACCACCAGGAACTAAAAGTCAATTCACAAAACTCTATGAACACTATCTGAAACTGCAAGAGAGAAGGAGCCTGCCCAAACCCCATACTTGCTAAGCACGGTATTGATTTAGAGAACCATGTGTTCAGTAGCGTTTGTTTGGATCTTGGAGGGTTCTTCAATTGGTAACCCACTGAGATCCAAATGCTGAATTACAGAATGGTTTGTTTCTTTTGGATCACTTTTATTGTCCAAGAAATACAACAACACATTTTTATATAAAAGTAAATGTACTCCCAATGCCATTTAAATATGTTTTCATTATTTCCTCCAGACATTCACAGAGAGTAAAATGATTTGCCCAGCTTGAGTTTCTTTTTTTATTGACATAGAATTAACTTTGCTGACTCGATAAATGCAAACTAAATTAAACCAGAATTACATTAATTTTGTTTTTGTTTTTTAAATAGCTGCTTCAGCTAAGATAACCTTAGTGGAAATATCCATTTTATGCTGTATTTAATTCCATGGAATTTAACTTAAGTCTGAGTTTTAAGTATCTCTCTACTGGTTCTTTCATTTACTTATATTTTAGGAAAGAAATGTTTGGATTATACTTTTTATTTCTGTCTTCTGAAGTCATATGTTCCTAAATGTAATAGAAATAAAGTTCTAGGCCTTTCTCTTTCCTTTTGGAGGCAAAGACTTTTCCTAATAAATATGTTACCAAAGGATGCATCATCCTTTTTCCTCTAAGAAGTGTTTCTATAGGAACCCACCATACAGACTTCTCCCATGGTTCAACATTGTAACTATTCTAACAGGAGATGTTCTTCATTGTCACTTAACTGGTTAGGTGTTTGGGTCTTTTGTTTGTTTTTTATTTGTTTTTACAATTTGACAAAAGCTAGAGACATCTCAGAAGAGCTTCAATGAAGAAAATAACTATCATATTGTCCTGTAGGCAAGCCTATGGGGGTAATGATTGATGTGGGAGAGCCTGGTACAGTGAGGGGCACGCCACCCCTGCCCAGATAATCCTAGTGTGTAGATAAGAGCAGACTGAGCAAGCCTGAATAGCAAGACAATTAGGAGAGATGTTCTGGTTCGGTTCCTGCCTCCAGGTGCCTGCTTTGAGTTCCTTCTTTGACTTCCTCCATGATGGATTGTAACCTTTAAGCCAAATAAACCTTTTCTTCCCCAAGTTGCTTTTAGTAGCCGTGTTTTTATCACAGCAGTAGAGATCTAACTAGGATGCCACTCTAAGAAAGAGTTCCATACCAAAAGCATCACAGGCCTCCGAAGGCATATATTACCAACCTTGGCACCCATTTCTGACATGCTACAGTGTGGCATGACTTACAAGCACAAAGCAGCAAAGGTATATTACCACGGTGGATTGCTCATGCATCCAAAGTGGTTGGCTAGACACCCTTGATGTGCCTGCCTGGGCACAGGCGTATATCTTAGGAGTGGGATAGCTGTGAGCACATGTAGGCTGGCTTGGGCTCTGCTCTGTTCTGGGATGGCACATTATTTTCTATTGCTGCCTTTACTTGCCATCATACATTTAGCAGATTGGGACAGCAAACAGTACCTCGGGATTCTGAGGTTCGGAAGTGGAGTGTCTTTGCTGGGTGTTTTGCTCCAGGTTTCACAACACTGAGGTCAAGGTGTTGGACATTGGGGATTACTACACAATCTGAAAGAATCTACAGTGGCCAGCAAAACTATTTCTTTCCAATGTTTTATCATAGAGCTTAAGGTATAATCACAAATCTTCTGCAGGCCCCAGATCACTTAACTCATTCTCCTGGAGCATTACTCTCCTCTGCCATTCCTTCTGCATATCTTCTGATTTCAGTGCCATAGGACCCAAGGAATGGGCAGCCAGGAGCCAGGTTTATTATCAGCTGGCATTCTTTAACTGACTACTCACTGGTTACTGCAGTAACTCCCAACTGTTGGTCAAAAAAGGAAACTTTTCAGTTGACTTCCCCTCCCTCTTAATTGTGTAAGAAGAGACCCTCACTGCCATGTGAGCAAATCTTTCCTCAGAGCCCCTGCCATGCAGTCTATCTGTCCCGCTATGGTTTTACTAAATCTCTTACCCAAAAGGCAATCTGCCTCAGTGTCCCTCTTCAACCTTGAAGACAAAACCTTTCAGTACTTCACTGCCTTTTGAAGGTGGCTATGTTTTTTGGCACCAAGACGTGTAGGTAAAAACTGCTTTGAAGCTCCTAGGTCAAAATGTTTGAGAGATGATAGGAATGCCTGGAGCTGGCTCTCATTGTTATTGATTATTTGCAAGAGTCACAGAAACAAAACATCCTGGATTAAATACTAAGATACTACATGACACTACACACACACACACACACACACACACACACACACACACACACACACACACACAGAGCTTCCCTGGTTAGACACTCAAATGTCTGCTAAGCAGTGTGCTATGCCTAACCACTTTGGAGGTTGAGGAATGGAGAGAAAATACAGTTTCTGCATAGAACCAGTGCTTGTCTGTTTGGGAAAAACCTTATCAAGAATTATTTTCCTCATTGACAGTGTGCTCAAGAAAATAAACCCCACCTCCCCTCTACTGGCAGTCAGCCTTGTAATGACTCAATCACTTCCTCTAGCTCCTCAGAAAGCTGAGGACATGTTGTTTGGCAGTACCCAAGGAAAATAAACCTTTGCTGACATCTGCCATTTTAGCATATTATATGTTTCTCCCAGTGCTTCTCAGTTCATCTCATGTTTCCTAGGCAAGGCAGCTTTTAAACATCCTCAGGGTCAGCACTAGCATGGGAAGGGAGAGGTGGGTACCAGCAGTGCTCATCTTTCCAGTGTCTTCAGACTTGCAATTGGACCTAGCAGCTTTTGTCTCTGGCTGTACCTTCCTATCAGTAGTTCTTGGGCTGAGTTCTTTGAGGTTTAAAAGAGGTCAAAGGTCTGGATGATTTTGTGAGTAAGGGTCCAATTGTCTATCTAGTTAAATTCAGCAATAACATCATTTTGAAACCTCCTTTTGGGAGAAGACAATGGAAGAGACAATAGAGCACACTAAAATTATTATGCATCCTTTCCAAGAATCTTTACATGCAGTTTCCTGGTATTTTTCTGATTCTCTGTAGGTGCTAAATGGTTTTCATTTCAGTATATTATACCACACACTGTGTTGAGAACTAGAGGATGCTTGGTATTGTACTTTAACATTATTTTCTAAAATATATCAACACATTCTCAAGCGACCAAAGGTTCAAAGTAATGACACAGTATATTGGCAAAGGCAAGGATAACACAAATTAGAATGTTAGAATAAAGCTAGAAAAGTCATTATAGAATCTATTTTACTTAAAAACTCCAGTGGTTTTTTTTCTCCAATTGTTAAGGTTTAAAACACATGCATATTTTAAGTCACAAGACCCATCAAAAGCTTGACAGATAGGATTGCATAGATTATAGCTAGAGAATCACTGAAACAAAAACCCCAAGCAAATTGTATTACAAATGCACATACACTCAGATGAGACTTAAGAACCGTCTTCATGACTCATTCTTTTTCTGTATAGTACTCATCCTCAATGTTTGTAAAAACATCAAGAGAATGTATCTGACCTCTTTGGGGCTGATTGACTATGTTGGGTCTGACAGGAATTGGAAGGCTCTTTATGGTTTCCCAACAATGTTATTCCCATGAGGAACATGCTCTGTGACAAGTAATTATACAGATATGGCTAACCTATGAACATAGAATATCCTTTGGGAAGGAAGGAAAGCCCTTCTTAAGTGTAGAAGCTGTTGAAGGTTGTCCTAGCTCTGTGGCTGTCTACGAGTCAATGCAAACAGCTTCATTGACTTATGAGGGAGTTGTTTTCTGGAAGAATGCTCACAATCTTCAGCCTTGATGTGATGGACATAGAGACACAAGAGCAGCCCCATCTGCATTCTACGAAGAAAAAGCCTGAGGATGGATAAAGGCAGAGTTCTCAGTGTTCAGAGTTGGGTTCCATGAGCCTGCAAGAATCATATCTGGAGCTTGTATAAAATGTAGAATCATGGGTCCTGCACTAGATCGGTAGAATCAGATTTTGGTTCTTAGTAAGATCCCAGGTAACTTTTTGCACAGTAAAATCTGAACAGCATTTAGTTATAGAGAACCAAATTTTAGGAGTAGGATCTCAAAGAAATCATGGTGCTTCTAAATACAATTTTGAACCAAGTGGTTATCAATGGCAAGGTATTAATTTGTCTATCACTTTGCTTCTTAGGTTTGCCAAGGAAACCTGCCTAACCTTCATCAACATCCTTTTGGATTTGATGCCCTGATAATCGAGGTGCTGATGTGGTCACTTTTCTTCTTTGATATAAATTAGTCTCTTTATATATATATAATTATATTTGTGCTCCAATTTCACACATCAGCCATGGGTTCCCCTGTTCTCCCCCTCCCTCCCCCACTCCCACCTTACCCCCATCCCCTCCCCTCCATTCCCATCTCCTCCAGGGCCAAGACTCCCCTGGGGATTCATTTAAACCTGGTGGATTCAGTACAGACAGGTCCAGTCCCCTCCTTCCAGGCTGAGCAAAGTGTCCCTGTGTAAGCCCAAGGTTCCAAACAGCCAGCTCATGCACTAAGGACAGGTCCAGGTCCCACAGCCTGGGTGCCTCCCAAACAGTTGAAGCTATTCAATTGTCTCACTTATCCAGAGGGCCTGATCCAGCTGGGGGCTCCACAGCCTTTGGTTCATAATTCATGTGCTTCTATTAGTTTGGCTATTTGTCCCTGTGCTTTTTGCAATCTTGGGCTCAACAATTTATGCTCTTATAGTCCCTCCTCTTTCTCAACTATTGGACACCGGGAGCTCCACCTGGGGCCTGCTGAGGATCTCTGCATCCTCTGTAGGCTGCTGGCAATGGTCGGCCTGATCTGACCTAGTCTGGTGATCAGATGGCCAAACACCCTAACAGTCGAGCTGGAACTCTCATCCAATAACTGATGAAAGTGGATGCAGACATAAATGAGTCTTGAACAATGAAATACTGCTGTGGATAAAGGCAAGAAGACAGCTCATCAGTCACTGCAGTCCTACCACCACGTATCTTGGTACACAATGCATACCAGGAACTGTGCTGGCACTTGGGACTCAGAGAAAGAAAGCATGCCTCACCACCACTCTACGTCATGTCTTCCTGCTCAAGGGAACAAAATAACTTAGTTTTCTAAGGTGGGGACTGCAGCAGAGTAAAGGGAGCCTGTGAGGATCTTACCACAGATAGAGGAGTTTTGCTTTCACTTCTCCCACTTTGGCTTCTAAATCATTGGCACATTTAAAAATCTTAACTATACAAAGAAAATTCAGAGTGTTTTCTGTCCTAATTGATATTGTTCTAACTAGAGGATAACTCACAAAGTAAGGGCTCCCTCCCACTGCCCCAGGTATCCTCCCACTGCACCAGGGCCCCTCTTCATGAACTCTAAAGTCGGTAAGTTGTCTGTGACTGATGATCCCAACTTGCCTCAGCTCAAGAAAGTGATGAAAATATCATTAGGATGAAAGTTGATGCTGACCACTAGGGTGGGGGTGAGGGGGCATTTAATGCACTCCATGGCAGCACACTGTCTTGGCACAGTGCTTGTGTTTCTTATATCTAGATAATAGGAACAAGAGAAATATGATGGCTACTGTCAGTTCAACAACTAACAGAAGAGAACGCTGCATCATTTATGAACAGGTCTTATTTATTCTTCGCAATGTCATGATCTTTTGGTTGATTTAAAATGTATATTTACAGAGAAGGAAACTGAGGCTAAAGGAATATTGAAGGATTTGTATGTGGTCCCAGATCTACCAAAGAATAATGTTACTATGTAAATCCAACTGTGCCTGACTCCAAATGCTGTACCAGTTGACAGCTAAGGCCAACCATGGTGATGGCTTGTAATTGTGCATTTTCTGTTGGAAAGATCAAGATTGTGAGAAGATATTCTCCAGGTATACTATTCCTGCATTAGAAAACCAGTGTAGAAGAGTGTTCTAAGAGCAAAATGTTCTGCCTCATCCTCTCAGGACAAAGTGTCTGAACTCACATCAGTTCATCTAACAAATGGTTCGAGGGAACTACTTAACAGATGTGGCCCCAGGTGCTAGAGATTCGAGGATGGTCAATCCTCAGTGCTTCCCTCAAAGCTCTCACCCAATGAAGAAGAACACAGTCTGAAAACCTTAAAAGCCCACCATATCTGCTAAGAAAACATGTGTTAGCCCTGAGAACAGGAGTGAGGTTCAGGGAAGAGATCAGAACTAGAAATTACATGTAACAATTAAAGCCATGGGCTGAGATACAATCATTCAGTGTAATGTGACAGAACCCAGCACGTTGAGATTAGAGGCACGAGCAACTGAAGCACATCTTGACCAGTGGACTCCTGTGTGTCTTATGTGACTTACACTTCACAGAACTCTGATTTCCCATATTCAATTAGTTAGATAAATGAGGGTCTTTTGTGAAGTCTATGAGCAGTAAGGATGGTTATTTTTTGTAAAGTTCCTGAGTCTCAATGATAGGCTTAGAACATAATGGTTGGCAGCAGGGGTGATTGGCACAGCAGCAGAAATCTGCCATCTAACTCCATGAGTTCTAGCAGTTTTTGTTCTCTCTGTGCCCCCATGTCTTAGTCTACAAGACAGGGTTATGACTAGTCCCCTCAGCATTTACAAAGACAATGAATGCACAGAAAACAATGTCTGACAAATGCTTAGCCCTTCTAAAGGACAGCTGTTGTCAGTCAACTAGTGAGAGCTATTGCTGGTATCTGCTCAAGACCTGCTCAAAATTCACCTACAAGACCTTCTGCAATGAGGAAACATACAAGGGAAAACTCACTTGGAAAATCAGACCAAGCTAACTTAGCCTAACTAAGCAAACTCTTCCCCTGAAGCAGAAGCAAATGATTATTACAAAGAGGAGGAGACTTTGATCATACCCAAAAAGGAAGAGCAAATAGGAGCAAAATTCAAGGCAGAATGTTGCCGGAGCCATCTAAATCCTGAGAGAAATCATCTGGAGGGCATAGCACAACAGAAATTGAGTGAATAAAGCCACAATTGCAATGAATCAGTTCTCAAGCAGGCTCTGGTATCAGAGGTGTGCATCACCAGGGCACACGTTTTAACTTGAAAAAGTCATCTCTACCCATTACCCATAAATTTAAGTAGTTTTGATACTAAACTAATAAGTGATGAGCATTCAGTCTGTACTCCCCCCACCAATTCCCTGAGTAATTATCCTAAGTGATATTAACAGAATCTGCCATTATCTTCTATGTGGCTTACCAACCTTTTGAAGGGTCAGTGGTCTACTGTAGTCACTCAGATGGAAAATGTGGAAAACACCTGAAGATTAATGGATTAGGAAACTGGGAGCACAAACTCCATTTGGCAGCACACATACATCATTTCACACAAAAGCATAAAAGAAAATAAAAACCAAGAGGCTCTTTCATTTCAAGGTCTATATTTCAAGGTCTAAAAGAGCCAAGGAATAGGAAAACAGAAAGTCTTTTAGTGTGTGTGTGTGTGTGTGTGTGTGTGTGTGTGTGTGTGTGTGTGTGTGTGATTCTCCACAAAGATACTTCAAAAATTCTATTCCTTGTCTGTTCTTTGATATCTGGAATATAAGACATCTATTTTTCCTTCTGTTTATAAATGAAGTATCACCTGATACATTATATTTTTATCTCCCTGACACTGACCTATAATGTCTTCCACTGGGATCCCTCAGAATCAGCACCTTCTTGCTTACTTCAAAAAAATGCCATTTTGCAATTGATCCTCAGGAAGTTCATATACTTACCTCTGGAAGTGTCTATCAAAATGATAAAGTTTTGTTTTTTCTACATAGCCTAGCAGGGTATGAATATGTCCCCTGAGCTTAGCATAATAGTAATTGCTACACTATTCCACTTAGGGACACTGGCTTATTAAGAACTTAAAACATAAAAACACACATGACTCCCCAAATATAAAAATCTAAAGTTAAAGACTGTATGAAACAGAACCATAGGCAGTGCACTGTCTGCCCACCCAGACACTGTGAAAGATGGCCAAACTCTCTCCTTCTCAGGTTAGCAGCATGTAATCTTAAGGTCTGCAGACACTGTATCTCCTTCCCTCCATGTGGAACTCCAGATTATCACCCCTACTTGTTCCTGGTCACCCAATAGACATTTGTAAAATGAAGGAATAATAACTGGATCAAAGAACCTGAGTTGCTTCGAGCCTTTTGTTAAGAATATGTCCTTCAACGAATATCTGTAGATTCTGAAGTAAACTGACATTTCTTTTATAGTTAGAAGGAAAAGGAAATGGAGAAAAAAGAAGAACATGATCAGAACAGAGCATGAATTTGGGAAGTCTTAAGTTTCTGTAACAGATAAATGAATATATCTCTCCTGAAGTCAGTATGCTTACCCCTACTTCCAGAGACCCAGCTTGGAGTGGTCCTGATGTTTGAACTTGCTGTTCTCCTCAGACATTAATATTTGGATGCTGACCACATACATCCACACACCAGGTTCAAAGGCAAGATCAAAGCAAAGCAAAACAAACAAACAAAAACCCACAAAGAATTATGGGTGAAAATTAACCACTTAATGTTTCAAATGTCTAAAGAAACTCTAGCTAGTAAATAGATACAGCTACATCCACACACACCAGAAGCAGGAAGTTTTTCCCTGCCATAGAATTTGATGTACAGGATATCTTTCTGATGCCTTCCTAAACTACTAATTGAAAAGTTTTATTTACAAGAATTCTAAAGCTCTTCATGCCCTTCCCCATAGTGTCAGTAGGATGAATGGGCAGGACTTTGTCCTCAATTGAAGTGCATTGTGTACCACAGTAAGAACCCTTCATTACACATATGACTCTGCTGACATCACCAGTAATATTTATAACTATTTTGTCTTTTTGGTCTATTTAACACTCTTTGATGAGACAAACACTTTACTTAACAGTCAACTGAATGCTTAATTTTACAAATGGTTATTTTCTTGATAGGGACATGTCACTCTTTTCTAGATAGACTTTCTACATAAGCATTTGACTTTGCCTAACACTACTTTTTATTGATAGAAATCAAATCAATTCATATAGGAAATATGAGATTTGATATGTCTAGAGAATTGAGTATTACTATTTCAGAGGCAGAATTTCAGAATTCCACAGTGGCCAGAATACAGGGCAGGAGAAAGTGAAGGTGAGGATAGATGGTCTCTCAGCTGATAGAGGAACATCAGAGCTGCTGATAGGTGACTAGTCAGATTCTCACCCCATACTATATTGATCTAGTATTCCAAAGTATCTGAACATGTGTTACAAAATGAGAAGGCTGACAGGCTGGAAATTCATTTGTATGGTCGACTAATATGGCCTGATATTTCTTTTCCTCATTGCTTTGACAAAATACCTTATAAAGGCAACTGAAAGAAAGATGGTTTTGTTTTGGCTCACAATTTGGAGATATAGTCCATCATGATGGGGAGGACATAGAGAAAGTCATGTGAGAAAGATCACTGAATTGCATTCTCAGACAAGAAGCATGAGTGAATGTTGCTACTTTCTACAGCATCTTGCTTTTATTCAGCACAGGATCCCAGATCACAGAATGATGATGGTCACACTTAGGGTGGATCATCTTATGAAAGTGGAAACAGTCTGAAACCTGGAACCCTAGTAAGGGATGAATGGGCTAGATGTTCCTCTTTAAAGGGGAGAATTGTGAATGGTGACTATCATCTATGGCAGACATTTTTCCTCTAAATCCCCTTCATGTTCATGACTCTGAAAGCCAGGTAGAAAAGAGGCAAAAAGGAAGAAGAATAAAACAGGTAAAAACTAAAATAATATACCCACTGAGAGACACTGGGACAGAATCAGAACGGCCCCGATTTCTCTATAAATGACTAAGCTATGAGAAGAGAAGACAAGAAGCCTCCCCTAACCAACCACAGAACATGGAATCCTCTTATGGAATCCTCTTGTCTCCGAAGCCAAAGAAGCATCTGAAATGAGGAACAGAGAGAGGACAAAACACTGAGAATTGTCCAAACAGGTGTATTTCCAGAGAGAGGCAGACTGTAAAAGACCAAGAGGCTGCTGTGAATAAATATGAGTTATTTTGTGGATGATGAAACTGTTCTAAAATTAGGTTACAGTGACCATCACTTAAATCTGTAAATATTCTACAGGGTTTGAATTGTACATTAAATAATTAAACTTTATCACATGTAAATTATGTCTTAATAAGAATCATTTCTAAAAATATGTTCTTGGTAAATAAATAATACTTTCAATTGAAAGCATTTTAGTGTTGTCAAAGTCATATTTATATATTCACTTTCAATCTTTTAATTGAAAATGCTGTGTCAAGGGGAAGGTCATTGAAAGATATAGTGTGGGATCCAATGTAATTTTGGAATCTGTTTATTTTTCCAGATATTTCTTTCCTTGAATTCTTATAATTTGTATGTGCTATTTTAAATATAACAGTGTGCATCACATAATATGACTCTCATTTTCCTTCCATTTCCAAATTTTAGCTGCATGAAGAGGCAAGAAATAGAACGCCTTTGTCTGATGTAGTAGCTAACAGGCACATACATTTATAGCTACATTTAAATCAGCTAAAATTAAATAAAACTGAAACCCTAGTTCCTACTGCTGGGCACTGTCAAACTCGTCTGTAATCCTAGCAATAATGAGGCAGTGGCCAGGGGGTTATGAGTTAAAGGCTATCCTGGCTACATAATAAATTCAGGTCAGTCTGAATTGGTTAACACCTTTCTCAAGACAAAAAAAACAAAACAAAAAAATTATAAAGCAAAACAAGCAAGCCCAAACAAATAAACTAACAAACAGCCTTAATTTCCTGATACATGAAGCCATATGTAACATGTTAATAGACACAACAACAGTGTTTAAATTGTTGAACAATACAGAAAATGAAATATTTCCATAACCACAGGCAGTTCTGTTTCTCTCATCTAGCTGCTCATTTGCAGTCTTGGGATTTATACCATAAACCAACTTTTAGGTCCACTTGTTTTGTGAGTTATCTCTCTCAGAGTACTTTACTTACCATTAATCATATTTCTACTTCTATTCTTAACATTCCAATGTTTTTACTATATATACATGGTATTTTAATTTTGTAAATTAAGCATTACATCATTCCCCCTTCTCTTTCTTCCTTCCAATATCTTCTGTTGCTTGCTCCCTCTAGAAATCATGGTTTCTTTTTTTAATTGTTATTTTGTGTGTGTGTGTGTGTGTGTGTGTGTTCAAAAATGTATAAACACAACTTGCTCAGTCCATTTAGTGCCACTGTATGTATAAGCTTTAGAGCTGACTGCAAAACTAACTGGGAGGCTAATCCCTGAGGAAGACTGTATCTTCTGCTCTCAGCAACCCTTGCTTGCTGGTAGTTCTATGTCTACTATTACTTTTAAAATCTTATCTCAAAGAAGTAAATCAGACTTGCTCCTCATGACATCTATAATCATCAGTTCATGAGACTGTTCTTCCTATCTTTGGTAGTTTTCAGATTTGTTATCCAGAAAGATCAGCTGGATCCTGCTCAATGCTCACAACGTCTTCTAATCTCTAAAACTGTGATTAGTCATTGAAGTAAAATAGTTTACAATGTACTTCACAATGTCAGAGGTGGCTATCAAGAAAAGTCCTGGTACTCCAATTGTCGAGAAAGAGGAGGGACTGTAAGAGTTTGAATTGTTGAGACCAAGATTGGAAAAAGCACAGGGACAAATAGCCAAACTAATGGAAGCACATGAATTATGAACAAAAGGCTGTGGAGTCCCCAGCTGGATCAGGCCCTCTGGATAAGTGAGACAATTGAATAGCTTCAACTGTTTGGGAGGCACCCAGGCAGTGGGACCAGGACCTGTCCTTAGTGCATGAGCTGGCTGTTTGGAACCTTGGGCTTACACAGGGACACTTTGCTCAGCCTGGAAGGAGGGGACTGGACCTGCCTGAATCCACCAGGTTTAAATGAATCCCCAGGGGAGTCTTGGCCCTGGAGGAGGTGGGTATGGAGGGGAGAGGCTGGGGGGAAGGTAGGGGTGGGGGCAGGAGAGGGTAGAACAGGGGAACCCATGGCTGATGTGTAGAATTAAAACACAAATATAATAAATTAAAAAAATATATAATTCATTAAAAAGTCCTTATGGAGTAAAGTAGAACCCATGGAGATGAGAAACAAAAGATAGAAATAAATACTATCTAGACTAGAATAGGAACCCATAGTGTACTCCCTAAGAGGGGCAAGATGAATGTGTACTGGTTTCTAAATACCAAATTGACTTTCCAAAGTGAAGAGAACTTCTTCCATCATCACATCTGTTAGGTGTATTGACAGATAAAGAAAAAAAGCAGAATTTATATTTTGATGCTTCCTGACTTTTCTCATTGATTCTGAGCAGCTTCTAGTAAAAGTCTTTCTCCAGAGACAAGGATTCAGGCTCTTAGCAGGAAGTAGCATTCCCCAATGGTTCCAAAACTCCCTAAAGGGAGTGTCTGAGCAGGTCTGTAAGCCAGTTTCGTGACTCATGCTGATGGACTGGTTATAGTTACTTTTAAATCATGCTAGCTTTGGTCTTATCATTTAAGAGCAGATAAACATGTTTCTCCTTGTGAATACCTTGCCCACAAAATATGAGGAAAATGCCTGTGCCATAATGAGACGTTGTATTAGATAGATAGATGATAAACAAACTGATGTTTTATAGATAAATAATTAGATGATTGGAAGGTAGGTAGATAATAGATTTGTTTTTTGCTTCTCTGAGTCTATAGAAACTTAGTTGTGGATCACTGTGACTCTGCACCAACTGTGTAAAGCTTTCCAAACAGCCCCTTTGTTCTCATCCAATTAGAACAAGAGGTTTAGAATTTTCTTGCCCAGGCTAACATACATGTGACACTTCCTGCCAGTTTTATCCCTCCACCCAAGTCACCCCAGGCTAATAGAGAATTGCATGGCACCCTGGTATCTGTTTTGTCTAGTTTTCTCTGGTAGCTGTAAAAATGGGACCATTATTATAAACAATGTTCCTAGATGTATTTACCATAGACATGGGACCAGACACAGCTATTCAGCTGTGATATTTGTCTGTATCTTGCAAAAAATTTTTCAGGAACAAGTTCCAATGGTTCGATGTATTATTACTGAGACTGAAAAAATAATAATCTCAAATAAAAGTTGCCTGCAACAAGCCACTGAATCTAGTTAGACTAAAAATTGCCAGATATACTGGGACATTAATAATGAAGCAATGTATAGATAACATAAAGCCAAACACTATAATTCATTTAGATATCCCATTCTTGCCCAAACAGAATAGTGCAGCTTTAGATTATTTTGAACGTTTCATGTCTTGTAAAAATATATGATATTTCTTACAAAGAGCATTACAAACTAGGACATACTCTGTATGAAGAGGTAAACTTATCTGCATGATAGCAATCTTATCTTGGAGTATGCACAGTCAGAAGTTTCTTTTTACTTATTTAAAGTTATTTGACCATTTTTACTAGGTTGCCATTGAACTCAGTCTATTGCAATGATTTAAACAAGATGAGGGTAAGCACATAGATTATTTTCTTTCTTTGATGCTGTAATACACAAAATCTTTCATTCCCCTAACTAGCTTTTAGTGCATTTACTTGCAAAGATTGCCAAATTATAGTTTCATTTGAAGCAGATAGTATACTTTGAAGCAATATATATGATCTTTGGATTGATTCACAAACTGGCTGGAGCTACAATTTAAGTGTGTTTATTATGGCCATAAATAATGTGGTATTAATAAACCAGTTCATCTGTCCTTCTGTCAAGCCAAGCATAAAGAATGTAATCATCATTTCTAAAGATTTCTAAAATTAAACTAGAAGTGTAAACAGAGACAATGAGCAAAAGATTGCCAAAGTAAAGTTTCGGATCCTGTCTGTTCCCAAGCCTGGTTTTGGTGGAAAGTGAAGACAGATTTCCAAAGTCCATATAAGTCAGTCCCACAGCAACTGTGATCACTCCTGTGGGTACTGGGGAGACAGTGACTCTGGTCACTCCTGTGAGCACTGGGAAGACAGGAAAAGAAACAACAGAAATCTAGTGGCTGCAGACCTCAGGGAAAAGCCAAGCCATGCTCAGTGGAGGAAGAGCAGCAATTTGGGAAGGAACAGGAGATGCTTGCTGAGAGACTCTTGGCAACCTTCTCAGAAAAAGTCTGTGCCTGCCTGCATGAGCAGGGTTGGTTCCTGTGTCAGATATAAATAATCCTTTCTTCCAAAAGGCAGAAGGTCACACCTTTGGGTAGTTTTGTGTTAAGATCTGACTCTGTTATTCCATGTTGTACAACACTCATTTTCCAGACTGCTTTGCTCTGACATCTCCATTTTACAAGCAGATGTTTATTTCACTTTGAGGATGGGTGATGACGCTACATCTGGACAAATATAGGAATGGTATCATTTGTCCAGCAGCAGCCACATAGTACAGAATACTAAGTTATTCCTAGGGATGGAAAAGAGTTATCTTCTTATGTTCGCAGGGTTATTGGAGATTGGTGAGACACATGCATGTGGTAAATTATATCAAGAAAACCAGGCTGTCAAATTCATCAGACACCCTAGATTAAGGAATAGATGTACCTTCCTCACCTGGACCCTATAAAAATGTGGACAACCAAAATTTCTGTGGCAACAGCCCCATCTGAGAACTCGTTGTGTAGGTCAAGGTGCTGGCAGGCAGAGGATTCGCAACTATTGTAGAGGCTTCCACTAGGCTTGAACTCTGCTGATGATCTATTGTACTCATGCCATTTGTCCATCTTGTTGGCTCACCTAGACCTGCTGCCCATCCATTCTCCAAGTCATTCATCTGTGCCTAGTCCTGCTCTCTTTCCTCTGCAGCTGGACCCAACTTTGTAACTCGTAGGTGGCCTGGCAGCCTGACTTTAGGATGTCAGCCAGAAGGTTTACCTGCTTCTTCTGCAGCTCAGTTTCCTCCTCATCTTATCAATACAGACTTTACATTTCTATCAGCTTTCTTCCTCAAGATATCTGAACTGTTTGAACTATGCTATGACCTCTTAACTCTTTACAGTCTTTCATTAAGGTAAAGAATCAACCTGGATGCCCAACATGCATGATTCACAATGGAGTTTTGTTCATCAAGAAGAAGAATGTAATTATGTCATCCACAGGGAGATATATGTAACTGAAGATTATTATATGCCAAATTCGGAAAGACAAATACTATACGTTTTCTCTCATCCATGGACTCAAGATTTAAATACATAGAGATATAATTACACATATATAACATGAAAATAGGAAGCAAGGGAGATACTGGGGGAGGAAGAAAGCTGAAGGAGAGAGGAGAGGAGAACAAGACAGTAAAGTAGAGAATGAAAGGCAAATAGTGCATGTTTCCTCCCATAGGTGGACCCTGGCTTCTACAAATACATACATCTAACAATATAGATACACATACATACATGTGTGCATGTCATATGCATGGTACCAGAGTAGAATGATGACCATTTAGGAAAATATTGGTAGTAGAAGTGGGAGGGAAAGAGAAAGAATAGAGGCATAAATATAGCAGAGCACATGATATATAAGACTATGAGTGAGTATCATACAAAACCTGGACATTTTTTGATGAATATATGTAACAATGTTTCAAAAGGAAAGTAATAGAATACCTCCAAAAAAATTTTTAATTACATAGAATTACATGAAAAAAATGTGCTAGGTTAAGAAAAAGGAAAATTATAAAATTATACACTTTTAAAAATTGTTATAATTAGATACTTATATATCTCAGTTGAATTCAGTGCACATTAGAAAAACAGGTTAGTAGAATACATGAGCACATGAGTAATTTTCTCCTGTAGATCAAATGATCAGTTATAAATCTGTATATTGAAATTCTGCATACCCAAGAGACAGCATTAAAAAGTGGGGCTTTGGGAGAAGGTTGTATCTCTTTGTCATATGAGGACACAAATGGAAGCTGGTTGTCTTCACCCAGAAGAGGTTCACTAGAACCTAATTTTTAGTGTCTGGAACTGTGAGAAATCAACTTCTGCTGTTTATAAGACACCCAGTCAGTGGTACTTCATTATACTCATTTAAACACACTATGATGCTTATGTGAGCCTTCCTTGATCTTAAGAATTATTGGCACATTCTAACAATCTGACATGGCCATCTTTGAACTCATTGTTATTAATATACTCCTATGAAGGAAGCAAGGAGTTAGGATGTGTTGACTCTTATGCACTGAGTTTTACATATATCCTTGGCACAGGAGACAGATACCCACAAAGTCTATCATTATATGGAGAAAAATATATACATATACATATAAATATATAGAAGCATATATTCTCAAAATTAAAGTGGCAGATTCTAAAAAAAAAACAACCTTTTTGTGTGTGTTGAGGGGCAGTCAAGACTGGTCTTCCCATGTAACCCAAGGTTGGCTTTAAATTTGTAATCCTCTTGCCACAGCTGAAAGTCCAGTGAATGGTGCATAATTTTAACAGGTAAGAAAGGCCATGACAGGTAGAGGCAGTAAATAGCTGATATTAAGAGTTTAAAACCGATTCATTAAAAAAAAAAAAACAGTTGATAACTGCTTTTTTGAGAATAAAATTATAGATTGCTTTTTTTGTCTTATTCTTTTTTTCTTTTTTTAAAATATATTTAAAATTTTTTCATTTTACATACCAACCCCAGTTCCCCCTCCCTCCCCTTCTCCTGCCTCCTCACCTTCCTCCTCCTCTTCCTCCATCCACTCTTCAGAGTGGGTAAGGCCTCCCATGGTAGTCAACAAAGTCTGGCATACCAAGTTGAAGAAGAGCCTAGCCCCTCCCCATTGTATCAAGGCTGAGCAAGGTATCCCACCACAGGGAATGGATTCCAAAAAGTCAGTTCATGCACCTGTGATAAGTCCTGGCCCTGTTGCCAGGGTCCCCACAAACAGATCAAGCCACACAACTATCACCCACATTTAGTGGGCCTAGTTCAGTCCCATGCAGGTTTCTGAGCTATCAGTCCAGAATCAGTGAGCGCCAACTAGCACCTGTCAGCTGTCTCTGTGGGTTTCCCCACTATGATCTTGATCCCTTCTTCTTCTTCTTCTTCTTCTTCTTCTTCTTCTTCTTCTTCTTCTTCTTCTTCTTCTTCTTCTTCTTCTTCTTCTTCTTTTTGAATGCTGAATGCAAATGCCATTTATTGTAGGAGGGAGGAGGTCTTAAATACAGGCTTACAGCACAATGGGAGAACCCTGGAAGGCAGAAGTTCGCTTCTGATGTTTTTTGTTGTTGTTTGGTTTTTGTTTTTGTTTTTGTTTTTTGTTTTGTTTTGTTTTTTGGGAGCTGAGGATCAAACCCCGGGCCTTGTGCTTGCTAGGCAAGCGCTCTACCATTGAGCTAAATCCCCACCCCCGCTCCTGATGTTTTACAATCTTGCATCTAAACTGTTAATGCCCAATAGGCTGGATACACAGACAAGAAGCTTCCCTTAAGCATTCAGGAGGGTGGAATCTCACAGGGAATTAGCATAGGGAGGATATCAAGGTCAAGGTCAGCAAGCAATGTAACAGTTACACAAAACGGGGCCAGGGCCCTACAGGTCCCCCCCTCTTTTACTAAGAAAATGAGCTTCTGACTTAAGTTGTGTGGGACATCAGCAGGTCACCTTACCCATCATGGAGACACCTGTCCAGGCCACACAGGCATTATGTCTTAGGTTGGTGAGCACCAACCCCCAGGCATTACCTGTTTCTGAATACTCATTATCATACAGGCTCAATTGTGTGAGAGCTGCAGAGTTAACTGTTGCCAAAGATCTCTAAGTGGCCTGGGCTTGCAATCTGTGTGTTTGACACAGAAAAGACCAACAGAAGTCTTAACCCACTCATAGCCGGTAGGCTAAAGGCAACTGAGCCATTCCCTTCCTCAATGAGCCTTACTGCAAATTGGAGTCCTTGTAAAATGGTATCCTGAGAGCAAATGGAACTTGAGTTTGTAAATTTGTAATTTTCAAAGCCAATTGAAATATATATAACTATTGATTTAAATTTGTCATGCCTAATAGAATGAAAAATTAGTTAACTGTGGTAGCTACTTTTGCTGCGAGGGTCTCCACTGTGCTAGCTGTAGTAACCAGTTATGAAATGGCAATCCCAGAAACAGCAGTAGCAGTGGTCGTCACTGTTATAACAGCAACAACGGCAGCAGCAATGTCAAATTCTCTTCTGGAGCATGTGGGTATTCATTGGCATGGACACAACTCCAGGAACAAGAACCGCCAAGGCCCATTATTCTTGATCCCAGCACGACTTAAGCTGGCAGCTCTGAAAAACAACTAAGAACCATAAAGAAAAAACAGGCAGCTCACAAGCAGCAGAACTAATGGTCTCATAATGGCTACATTCATACTCACAAATTTTAAGGTATCTTCAAAGGGGACTAAATGAGTTTCAGGAGGCCAAAAATGTTGCACAGAGCCACTCCTGAGAAGCAGGTACTGCTCCAGCATGAATAGGATTGTGAGAATGAAAATGCTTAGCTGGCATGCTACTGTTAATAAATGGAGGTCAGTGATCTTCAATGTTATCCTTAATCTCCAAGGTGTCTGGGTGACACGTTCTCAAACATACTTGAAAAAGCAGTTACTTCTCTTTCTTTTCCTTCACTCTTGTTTCCAGGACTGGTCTCTGCTCTCTTCTACGCCCCTTCTTTTCCCCCCTCTCTCCCGTCCCCTCAATAAACCTCCCACGTTGGCCCTGTTGTATAGTGTGACTCCTTCCCTGCTGGTTTAAAAATACATTTGGTGCTGAGATTTAGATTCCGTCTGAGACATGCTGGGATCCTGCACCTGGCCCACTGATGACAGCCCTACTTTTTTCCCACCTAACAAATTGCTGGGTCTCTCCATCCAACACTGATGGTTGTTTTGTGAGCTCCAGGGAGTTGACTTGGATCCACCTCAAACAGCCTGATGGTTCCACAGAGCCTGGACAGTGAAGTATCCAGCTAGCACCCCAGATTTCTCAGGTCCCCCAAAGATTATTGATGTCCCCCAGACCAGCAGGAAGCAGTCTTGAGAACACAGCACCCTCATCCCTGCCTCACTTGCTACCCCTTTCTAACTCCTCACCTTTTTATAATAAACATAAGGGAAGAATGTTGGCATTTAGGCATCTGTACTGGCCTGGCCTTAGGGTCCTGTCAGGATATATTCTCAGATGCAGCCACTAAGAGCACCCCCTGGGCATTTGATATGTTTCCTTATAAAATGGGGCCTTGTACACCTCCCATCTCTTTCTCTTCCTTCAATCTCATCTCCAGGTACCAGTCTCTGTTCCCTTCCCTGCCCCTTCTATCCCCTCCTCTCAATAAACCTCCCATGAAAAGAAAAGAAAAAAAGAAAAGAAAACAGAAAAAGCAGTTACTATACATTACCTTCTGGAGAATCCAACTGCATGGTTGCAGTTCCTAGGCTTACATTAATGCTTGCCAAAGCTGGCCCTATTGGGCTTTCAATCCTCATTGGCATCAGAAGCAGAGAGTTTTTCACAAAGGCCCAATAGGCTTCTGCCATGCTGGGCTAAAGCTGCAGCCACAGGGCACACTCAGTGCTCAGAAACTCTATGAGGAATTTCATTGTCCTTAATAGTGTAATGTTAAATTGAGGGTTACCCAGTAATTGAGTAATACCAAATCTTGTTATAAGCAACAGTCATCCTAGGGTCCTCCATGCCATATATATAGCCTTAGAGTTCTGTGGGTTGCAGTCTGATTGTTCTTTGCTTTCTATCTAGAATCCACTTATGAGTGAGTATATACCATGTTTGTCATTCCAGGTTTGGGTTACCTCATTCAAGATGATTTTTTTTCTAGTTCCATTTGCCTGCAAATTCCATGCTGTCATTGTTTTTCTCTGCTGAGTAGTACTTCATTGTGTATATGTACCACATCTTCTTAATCCATTCTTCAGTTGATGGGCATCTAGGTTGTTTCCAGGTTCTGGCTATTACAAATAATGCTGCTATGAACATAGTTGAGCATGTATCGTTGTGGTATGGTTGAGCATTCCTTGTGTATATGCCCATCGAGAGAGAGGATGCATATGTAAATGATTACAAATAGATCCATATGTATCACCATGCGCAAAACTTAAGTCCAAGTGGATCAAAGACCTCAACATAAATCCTGTTATACTAAACTTAATAGAAGAGAAAGTAGGAAGTACTCTTGAATGCATTGGCACCCAAGATCACTTCGTAAATATAACACCAGCAGCACAGACACTGAGCACAACAATTAATAAATGGGACCTCTTGAAACTGAGAAGCTTTTGCAGGGCAAAAGATACGGTCAATAAGACAAAGCGACAGCCTACAGAATGGGAAAAAAATCTTCACCAACCCCACATCTGACAGAGGATTGATCTCCACAGTATATGAAGAACTCAAGAAATTAGACATCAAAAAATACCAAACAATCCAATTACAAAATGGGCTAAAGAGCTAAACAGGGAATTCACAAAACAAGAATCATGAATGGCTGAAAGACATTTAAAGAAATGCTCAATATCCTTAATCATCAGAGAAATGCAAATCAAAATGACTCTGAGATACCACCTTACACCTGTCAGAATGGCTATGATCAAAAACACTAAGGACAGTCAATGTTGGAGAGGATGTGGAGCAAAGGGAACACTACTCCACTGTTGGTGGGAATGAAAACTTGTACAACCACTGTGGAAGTCAGTATGGCAGTTTCTCAGAAAATTGGGAATCGAACTACCTCAAGACCCAACCATACCACTCACTCTGGGCATA